>NW_010253966.1:0-4386 GCF_000690775.1 Eurypyga helias
GGTTTGAAGCTTTCGAAGGGCAGCTTGTCGCCAGCCCTCTCTGAAAGGGCGAGAAGATCCCGGCCCAACCTGTCGTTCTTTTCTTTATGGTGCAAAAGGAAGACATCCTCCGCAAGGCTCACGCACACACCACAGACACAGGCACTGCTCAGGGCTCGGCAGAGCTTCCAAGAGCCAAGGGCTGGCATTGCCTTGCCTACCCAGGTACCGTGCTGATCTGACCCTTGGGCTGCCTCCTTTTCCTGAGCTGTGTTTGTGATTTTGAGGAAGTGGTGGGGGAGAGGGTTACACGGAGCATCCAAATCCCAGAACCACTTTTGAAGTTATTTGCATTTTCTCACATTTCTGTAAAACGCACCCATACCAAATGTGGAAGAGGGCAAGCATTGCTAAAAGCCATGATCTTCCCCTCAGCCTAGGCAGGGCTACAGGGTGGGGGTTTTGCTGTTTTAGAAGTAGCCGCTGCTTCTCTGCAATACCATCAGTCTCTTTCCTCTCATGTCTGTCATTTGAAGTTAAAAATATGAGAGGGAAGTCTGGTGGGGGTGGGGGCCCAGTACATCTCCAGGGATGCAAGTGACCTCTGAGATGGGTTTGCTAATTAGGCTGAAGTAATTTAAAAGGTGTTAGATGGGCAGTCCTGTGAAGTTGAGAGCACTTGAGTGGCATAATCTAATATTCTTAGTGGTCTTGAGAGAGTGGCTCAGGGGAAGCTATTGGGAAATGAGGCTTCGAAAATGAGAGTATGGGGACGGGGTGTCCCCTTAGCAGCAGAGTTCATTTGGGTGGTCCACACAGAAGGGGTGCCCTGTCCCCCAGGTGGTGATCTACCAACTGGAAATGAATGTGGAGAGATGTCGACAATCTCATCAGCGCTCCCTTTCCCAGTCTAGTCAGCCCAGTGAGGGAGCAGAGCTGAGGTGCCGCAGCTGACAGAACCGGTGGGTTTTATTTTCGAGAGCATGAGAGGAAGGCAGGAAACTCAGAGACTTCTCTTTTTTTCAGTCAATATGCATTATTACTTTTGCTTTCTCCTCACCTACCACTAACCTCTGTCCCAGAGGTGCTGCCAGTTGTACTGGGCGGTGAGCAGCATGCCAGTGGTCCTCGTCAGGTGTAATTGGTGGAGAGAGCCACTGCTGTCCTGCAGCGGGGAGCAGCAGCATGAAATGCTTTTTGGAAAGGCCTGCGTGTAGCATCACTGTTCCATGCCCTGAAGGCTGCTGCTTGCCACCCCTTTCTGTGCCACCAGGACTTTTTTCTCCAGTCCACAACCATACAGTGACCAGGGCCTGTGTTTTCAGGGACTAATTTGAGTGGAAGCAGAAGACTGACCTAGTTTATCAAGGAAACAAATAGCCTAAACCTGTTTTATCAGCCTAGTGTAGAAGGGTTCAGGGCCACAGTGAACACTTCTGTCCCCTCTCTCAGTCACTTTCACTGATCTTGAGTGTGGTTATTTCAATAGTTAGAGACATGGTTTTAAAAGTCAACTTAGCAGAACTTTCTGCCTGGTGACACGCTTACATGCACAGCTGAAAATGAGCCAGTATCTGAGGGAGGCCAAGCCACACCAGATGCTGGCTTCTACCTCTTCATGAGACCTCCGTGAGAAACCCCACCATATCCTCTGAGATTACTGCAGTGACGTGGTAGAGTGAGGGCCTGGCCTCCTGGGAGCACAGCGTGGCTGTACTGCAGGACTTGGGCTTCCCAGGCCCCTGCAAGAGCTCCCCATCCAAACCCAGCTTAAGAGCATGATGTGGGGCACCGTCACCAGCAGGGCTGCTGTCCTCCAGCCTCCCCAGGCAGGCACAGTGCTTGTTTTGGATGCAGAGGCAGGATGGACATACTTTTGGGGACCAGAGTGCGGGGCGGAGGAAGCAGACACCCGAGAGCTGTGGTGTTTGGGGGTGCAGAGCAGCCCCCACCTTGCCAGGGGAGCTGCAGCCTGGCCAGGAAAAGGTGGGAGAGGGGAAAGGTTGCCAAGCCCTTTGCCACACAGGAGATGGAGGGAGGTGCGGTGGCATGCCCAGGGACTGTGCAGGTCTGGGCTGAGCAGAGCAGGAATCTGGTCTGACCAAGCACTGAATCTTCAGTGGTTGGTCAGGGGCTTGTGACAAATCACCCTCAAAGTCCACCTTCTGTGGCTAGTTGGACTTTAGCAGTGCCCCCAGGTACCTGGCAAATGAGATGCGCTTGTTTGGGCAGGTGGTAAACTAATTTCTGTGCCTAGCGGTGTGGAGAGGGTTGGTGTGGGGCTGCCGTTTTGCTTGAAGGAACAGCTTGCTCAGTTGCCTGTGAATGCATCCTCTTACGGATATTTTGAAAAGAGCAGCCCATTTTGGCTATGCTGCAAAGTAAAGAAACCAGGAATGAGGCTTTTTTTGATGGGACCTCTAGCTGGAAAGCAACTGACTCTGCTATACAATACTGGGTTTTGCAGTCTCTGTCGAGAAAGCCAGGAACAAAAATTTCAACCCAAGTTCATCCTGTGCTGTAACTTTTGTGTTTGCTGCTATTAAAACCCTGAAAAAGGTCGACTCCTTTGCTTTGAGAATTGTTGGGGGAAGAGGCAGATTGGAAGATAGGAAGTTAAATCATTGAATAGTCTGCTTTCAGCAATTGGCGGAGAAGAGGAAAATACAGTTGATAAGTCAGCCCTTTGCTAGACATAAAAGTGTCCAGAAAATGCAAGTAGAAGACAGGATGTTAAGAAATTTAAGGCTTTCTCAAGGCTCAAAAGGAGACATACCCAGGATATTAACTGTTATCTTTCCTAGATTAGGTTTCATGTTAACAACCTGATTCTCCCCTATTGATTGAAAAAGAAGGGTGGTGGATCACAGCCTCCAAACAGATAATTAATCAAGTAAATGGCCAAGATCAGAAACTGAGCAGCATTCAGAGTCCAAAATCTCTCTAGATCAGGTAGCTGATACCTGCAGGAACACAGTACAGCATTTTCCTGCTCCTCCTTGGCTAACTGCTTGGTTATTACATAAATATATCTCCAGTTTGAGATATATTTACGTACCTAAGTAGATGCTATGTAACTAAGAAGAAGCCGCTGTAAATTCCAGGTTCCAGAGGATTCTTCATCTTAACGTATTTTGCTTCTAACCAGCCTAAGAGAGCTCACATTTTCTTCAAAATATGTAGTAGACACATCTTAGCATGTGCTTTAGGTGGTGTGTTAACCACCACCTTTCAATGGCTTGCAGAAAGGTTTTCATTCCACAGTTTTAGGAACCACAGTTTTTTTCCACATTTGGTTTTTTTTGCAGGTACACGCAAGAACATTTGGATATGGATTTTACCATGCTAATCACCAGAGCCTTTGTGCAGCAAGGCCTGTGTGTTCACAGCAGATATTTGACAGATCGGTTCACTAGCATGGGTAGAAATGCTTGTGCCTTTTGCCTCGCAGTTACAACCCAGCAAGTTTTTCATTCGCAGCAGCCCTGGGTAAAATCCTGGTTAGACACGCGGGCTCGGGTGGGTTTGGGCAGTGCAGAGTGGGGTGCTGCGCTGGTTCTAGTTGGGAGGGGTGCACATCCTGGGGTGCTGGACTCATCCTCTTAAATGGGCTGCTGCGTCTAGGACCTAGGACTTGCCCATGTCAAGTTGCTGGATTTCATATGCACACCACTGGGATGGTGCAACTGGGATGCGCAGCTGGGATGTTCCCCCATTACTGGAGACAAGCAGATGTCTTTTTGGCTAGAAAGGCTAAAGTTCTCTTGCTGGGATTTTTAATCTCTTGTCCTGTGTGCACTGCCCAAGATCCCTGCATGGCAGTGTCAGGTTGGTCTGCCTTTCACACTGCACAGTTGCACATCATGGCCACACAGGTCCAGGAACTAACTGCAGCCAAAAAGGCAGGTCTTGCACCCTCCTCTTTCCCACCTCTCTCCAGGTAGCTGCACGGACAGAAGAGAAATCGTTTGTAAGCATCCTGGAGCAGCTCTTCCATGCAGTAATTCTGTAACTGGTGTGTGCTGCACGGCAAGGACATGATGTTGCTGAGAGGGAAAATGGCGGGGGGTAGGTGGCTAGGGCGGGGGCTTGGGGAAGGTGGTGCTGGCATATTTGTTGACAGCAACATGCCATGCAGGGCAGCTCGCAGAGGCAGCTGGAGGCTTTCCACGTAGCACCTGCAGCCAGGCTCACTGATAAGGAGTGAATGACATTGTCTGGGCCCATGCAGAGGTCTTGATGCCCAGAAAGGTAAGCGCATTCCTTGCCAGCTCGGGATTTCCACCAGCACATCCTCCCAGCATCCAGACAGAATGATCTCTGACACACTGTAAATGCCTGCACCACAGCAGCGGGACAGGCTTTATGGATTGCACCATCATCATGGTGACCCCAGGATGGTTGGCC
>NW_010253966.1:4439-6865 GCF_000690775.1 Eurypyga helias
AGCTTCTGTCCCCAAGATGCTACCCCTGCTCAGCATGGGCATTTTTTTGGGGACTATTTCTTTTGTTCTGCCCCCTCCCTCTGGGAGGGAGGAGACAAACTGGGGCAGCAACCCCCTCCTCCCTGTTCATGTACAGCTGTCTCTGCTCCCCCACCACTGTGAAGGCTGCCGCCTCTCAACTGCTGGGCTGTACGGCACTGCACTGTGCTGCTGTGAGCTCTGCCTAACAGCAGACTAAAAAAAAGCCTGTTGCGCAAAGAGGAAAAAAAAAACCAAACCCAAAAATGGAAAGTTTCACTGCACTTGATGTCCATACTTCCTCAGTTATTTTACTTAAAAAGGTCGGGATTCATTTCAAGAATCGACTCCTTCCTTTTGCTCTCACTGTGTTTCTCTCACCTGAACCCAAGCCAGTAGCCTTGTAGTAATTAACACACTGGCATAAAATAAGACAAAGCATGTCTTTTCCCTGGAAATCCCCTAGGGTAGTGTTTCAAACCACCCAGCTTGGAAAAATGCTTGGAGAGACAGAAGCAGCCTCCGTCTGTGTGGATCCTGTATAGTGTGAGCAAAGACTGCTCGGCCCGGGAGTTGCTCAGGCTCTTCTCTCCTGTTTGCACGGTAAGACCTTCACTTCTCCAGCTCCTAATGCTATGCATGCTGATGTGTCAGATCTGGGTGGAACTTGACACACAGAGGGATGCAAAAGGCTGCTTGGTGAAGGATATATGTGACCACTCGTACTGGTTCAGCTATGGACAGTGACAGCCCGGGGCTGTTTTCAGCCCCTGCATTCCTTTGAGCATAATTACTGCATGAGATTGGTTTTTTCCTCTTCTTAGGTATTTTTGGTGTAACTTCTTTTTCTTTATTTGCATTCACTCTAATTCTGCAGGGCGGGGGCTGTGTTTAGAGCAGATGACAAAGAGCTCTGCTCTTTATCATTACACAGCAAATGGTAGTTAACTGGAGACTTTAAGAACAATACAGAAATCTATTTCATTAACTCCAGATACTGCTTACCTCCAATTACAGAGCTGTATGAAAATTACTAAGTGTGAAATATAAAAAGGTTGTCTTGTAATTGAAACCTTTTTTTAAGTTAAATTTTGAAATCAATAAGAAGAAAATTCATAAAGAGCGGTCTTATAACACTTACCCTGTTTACCCAATATATAGCTATAACCACTATGAAAAGCCATTTACCTTGTGATATGTACTGGAGGAAGGAAAACTGGAGGATTTCGTTGTTTGCTTGCTTTAAAATACAGTATTTCAGTTACACACAAGAGGAGGCAACACGTGTGAGCAGAAGTGCAGGATGCATTACTGAAAGGACAAAACTCGGGTGATCACAGCTGGTGGGCACGTCTCCTCCCCTATGTCACTAGCAAAAAGTCA
Source organism: Eurypyga helias (assembly GCF_000690775.1). Lineage (NCBI taxonomy): Eukaryota > Metazoa > Chordata > Aves > Eurypygiformes > Eurypygidae > Eurypyga > Eurypyga helias. The sequence continues at coordinate 5,841 of NW_010253966.1, forward strand.
CTTGTGCGAAAGGCTTTGCCTCCAGCCTCACACAGCAGACCCTCAACACAGGGTGGGTAGTGCATGAGGCCAAATCTGCCTTGGTGTGAGTGGGAGGAGAACCATCTGCTCAGCCACGTGGGACTGCAGCCCCAGTTGGGGCAGGCACCGTTTGGTGTCCCTGGAGGCAGGACCAGCCCTGCCTGCTGTGTGGTGTTCCCTGGGGGGCTCAAACGGGAAGAAAAGGCTCATTTCCCAGTAAAATCTGGCCTCTCCCTGTTCTTGGGTTGGAGATCCTAGCCGATTACTTGGTGGAGCTGTGGCTCCTAGGATGAGATGGTATCCAACGGACTCCCAGCTGAGCCCTGGCATGTGAGTCCTGGGAATGACCCTCCTGCCCACCCAGGATGTGCTCCTGTCATGGAGGCTTGTGGCAGCCTTCGGCACGACACATATCACAAAGACAAACCCTCATATGTAGCGTCACTAAAGCGGAACAAAACATTCTTTAGGGGAATTTCCTCACTGCTTTTAGAGCCCTGCTCTGATATTTGCTTTGCTCATTAATGGTGCTATTTTAGTTTTGTCTCTGTTTCTTGGCCTGTAGGACATGAATTATTGTGAGTATAGCAGTGATTTGGGGAGAGTTTTTCAGAAGTTTTGCAGCAAGGCATATGGGACATTTTTAACCCTTTGTTTCCTGAGCGCATGTTGCGAGTGGCCCAGCTGGGAGACCTCCCTGGAAGCTGGAGGTGGTACAAAGATCTTGCTCTTTGGCAGGGCTGCCTTTCTCTGTTGCCCTCCCTAGATTTAGGCATCAAAGAAAATATCCCAGCGCACAGTCCAGCCTCACACGCAGCACAAGACCCATCGCCAGCCACAGTGAAGATGCCATCAGTTCTTTTGCTGGATGCTGTGATCTGGTTAGGAGGGTGGTCAATCTAGCTGAGTTTGTGCTATGCAGCTTGGTGTGGGAAATCAGCAGGTAGTTTCCCATCTTTTAGTGACAGGTCAAGGGGTGATGGGGAGAGGGTGGTGAGGCACTG
>NW_010253966.1:6942-7532 GCF_000690775.1 Eurypyga helias
TGTGGAAAGTGTCCCCTGCCCATGGCAGGAGGCCTGGAACTAGATGGTCTTTAAGAGCTTTCCCAACATAAACCATTCTATGATTCTGTGATTAGGGCAAAAAGACCCCATCGTGAGTCCATCTCATGAGTGAGACAATGGTCTGTGACTGCTGTTACGTCACTCCTTTGCTTCAAATTTTGACATACTTTTTCTTAAAAGCTCCTCCACTTGGGTTCATGTGCAACTCACCAGGCTGTCATCTCTTCTTGGAAAAAGCAACACATTTAGCATCTGGAAGATTGCAGAGGAGAAGCTACAAAAAGCAGCTCTTGAGCAGGCAAAGCTAACAGCAAATAAGAAGAGTCCACATTAAAAGAGAACACTTGCTATTTTGCTAACTACATTACAATTCTGTGGTGACCTGACACTTCTGACCGCTGAGGGTTGTCTATGCACCTTATCCACAGGAGTGGCACTGATGTGTGACAACTGGAGACTTTAGGAGGGAGCACAGCCCATCCATGCCTCTCCTTTTCAATATGCAGCCCAGAGGCTGGCACTCCCAGCACCATCAGGAGAAGACACACCACGACCACCCCACCGCCCCC
>NW_010253967.1:0-19219 GCF_000690775.1 Eurypyga helias
TTCCAACCCGAACCATTCTATGATGCTATTGCACTCTGGAATTGGCCAGCTCTGCATACAGTGCAGCAGCTCTGCTTTCTTGTTTTAATTTGATGCCAAATTCGCTGCGACAGAATAAACTCGGATCAGCCCAAATCATATTTGCAAAGCAGGTTTTCCCCCATCGCCTGGCTCCTTGGGTACCCCAATGCCAGAAGTTCCAGCCTTGGGTACCTCAGCTGGCTGGTGCTGTGTGGAGCCAGCAGCCAGCTTCTCTGCGGGGAGCAGTGCTGACAGAATAAATATTTGAGCACGGCGGCTAATCCCCCGTGTCAGGAGACATGGGAACTTCTGTCGAGGCTCGTAAGGTTCTCAAAGGGTTTCCATTGTTAGTTATAGGAGGAAATAGTAAAGCAGCTTCCCAAACTCCTCGGCTATTTACACACATAGTTTGTTTGCCAGCTAAAAAACATTCCCAATGGAAAAGAAAATACGGTCCCGGCCAACGTCCTACCCAAATTTTCCTTGAGGGGAGGGCATAGGAGAGACATAGACAAAAGAGTTGTATTTTCCCCAAACCGCCAGTGGGGGAATTTTATTTTATTTTATTTTATTTCATTTCATTTCATTTCATTTCATTTCATTTCATTTTGTTTTTTCCCATTGCATGCTTTATCGAACTTTTTAAAAAAATCCCACCTAAATATTAGTGTATTCCCACTGCTATTTCCAAGGGTGTATTCCCACTGCTGTCATCCGAAAGACAAACTCAGCTCTTCATTGTACAGGTAAAGTAAATGATGTTCTACAAAGACCCAGAGACACCCAGAAGTTGTAGGTCACTGTTCGGAACTGGTGCCCACTTTGCATGGCAAGTGTGCCAGGGGTGAGAAACCTCCAGTGAGGGGAGGGGAGGCTGTGCTCACCCCTCTCCTTCCCGCTGATGCAGTCACCTCCACCTCTTTCCTCTCCTATACAAAGAAGGTCACCTCCACCTCTCTCCTCCTGTGTACAGGGAAGCTGCTCTGACTTTCAGGGCTGAAAGGATTTGTCCCTTCATTGGATGGATCCACTAAAAATAACAGAAGCTGAGGAACCAGTGGTGGAGAGTCCGAAGAGCAAACGCTGGGTGGGCACAGGTCCAGGGTTCACAAAGATGTTGAGAGCCTGCCTTCAACTCTTGTAAGGGAAGATTTCAGAAAGGGCATAAAAGAGTTCTTACCCCAGCCCTCAGGCTGCGTCTTTCAGGATCTGAAAAGTAATGAAGTATCCAAGAGGAAAAAATCCATACCTCCTTATTGCAAAGGGATGGAGAACAGTGTGAAATGTCTTTATTTTTCTACTTAAGAATCTCACCTCAGTATATGGGTATGGAAGAGTTCAAAACCTATGGGAAACTCAGTTTAAACAGTCAAGTTAGGTTTCTTTTCAGTTTCCTTGATAGAAAAAGCACCAGAATGTACAAAACTTCCAAGCAAAAACCCCGCATGAACTCAGACTCTCCAGAGGCTTGCAGCCTTGCCTGGGCTGCTGCAAGAAAATGTTGCCGAGTTGCGGTGGGTTGACCGCCCCCACAATTCAGTTGCATAGTTATCCTTCTTTTTTCATGCCTACAGCAGAATTCCCTGTAAATTATCAGGGGAAAAGAGAGCAACCACCTCCGTTGCACAACTGTGTCCATTTCCTTCATCCCAATGCTTCGGTCCAAGCCACGTGTCCACCACCACCAGGCTGAAGGAAGCAGAAGAGACGGGCAGGCAGCAGGCTGGTGGGTTGCCCAGACCTCATTCGTCGTGTGGGTGGAAGGGGGAGGAAGACAAAAAGGAGGAAGGGGTTAAGTCTTCTAGTGAACGACTATGCCTGGCTCAGTCATATCTGATCCGGAAAAGCCCACAGGAGAGCTCAAATAATTCACAAGTGAATAATGTGTCCGAGATCCAAGGCTCCCAGTACTGTTTTGCAGAAAGGATTATTTCATTTGCATTTTCTATAAATGAGTCATGACCTATTGATAGCTACAAAAGTCTCCTTATTGCTTCTGCAAAAGCTTGGCCTCAGAGAGATCGCCTTAGTTTTTTTCCACATTAAAATTCTGACCGTTCACAGGGTCAGCTTTAGGGTCTCTCATCACTGCTCTGGTCTCCTGCCCCAGCCAGGGCTGAAGGGCACAAGAGCTGCACCTAACGTTTTGCCTTTCCTCTCCTGTGGAGCAGTGGCCAGAGGAAGGATACCCTGGAGGTAGCTGTGCAGATACCCAAGCAGCCTCTGGATAAAACAGGCATGGTCCCCCCTGACACTGTAAAGGTAAGAAGGAATTAGGAAAAGAGAAGAAAAGTTTTCCAGTATAATTAAAAGCAAGAAAGATACTAGAGTTTTCTTTTATATATCCTCAAAATGCACAGATCCCTCAAACCTTGTCTTTTAAAATCTCTTGCAGACCACCTTAAATCCACTGCAGAAGTGCTCGCCCTCGCATTAGGTACAGCCCTGCCATCTGTCGGATATTTTTTTAAATTAAACGCTTGTTTAACATAAAGGAAAAAAAAAAATTACAGCAGTTGCTTGTTTTTTTCTTTCAGTCAAATGTGTGTTTGATTTTGTAAAGGAGTTAAGAAACCAGCAGCAACCCTGGCAATTCCTGGGGAGTCTGGCTCACCCAGGGCCCCATCCAGACAGCCTACGCTTCTGCCTCAGAGCCCGTCTAGCCAAAGGTGTAAACCGGCTTCGGTGGTGGCAACATCCCGCTTCTGTGGGCATCTTCCCACATGAAAAGGAAAAGGTTCCTTTTAAGGGAAAAATGTTGGGTTTTTTCTACCTAAGACTAACAGCTCATCTGTCACATATGTTTAGACTTCAGAGAGGCTTTCCAGGGGAAGCAGACCAGGGGGCTAAAAGACCCTTTAGTCTAACCAAGACAGGGATAAGAAGACCCAGCGATGGATATCTCAAGCCAGACAAATTCTTATTAAACACAAGTATTTAACAGAGGATGAACACAATATATGGAGGGAAGTGGCAAGTCTCTGCCTTTTTGGAATGAGATGCCCTCCAATGGGGACAGCTACTTGTCAGGTAGGAACCTTTTCTGTCTCTGTAGAGCAACAGGCACTTCCATGGTGCAGTTAACTTCTTCAAATGGACACTTCATCCTCAGAAGGAGATGAATTGCATCCTTGCAGTGCCTCTGTACTTTTTTCAGTCTAGTGACTGTGCAGGGAACTTGGGAAGACATGTGGTCAGAGAAAGGTGCCTTCTGTGGCTAGGCATCTCTCTGGCAGAGCCACTTGAACAGAAATAATGATGCTCAAAGCTCAGGTGACAAGGTGCGGTGTAGAACTCAATGCTCAGGTGATTTCACAGTCCCTTCTGGCTATGCTCTCTGTGTTCCTGGGGCTGGCACCACAGCAGAGGTTTGGCATGATGCAGCCTGCCACAGGGTTGACATAGGCAGTCAGGGCCAGCCCATGATCTGGATAACCCTGAAAAGAGCTTTTGGTTCCCTGCTCCATGTGAGGGGCAATGGGATGACCCTTTGGCAGCGCTCTGTGTCAAGACAGAGGAGAAGTCAGTCACGGCTATCCAGCAAGGACTCGCTCCACAGATATGCCCAGCCCAACACCCACCACCGGCTCCTTTCTGTCAGCATGAAGGGGGCTTCAATAAGGAAATGAAAAGACATTTGCCAGAGAGCCTCTGAGCATGGAAGATATGTTCATTGACATAATTCTGATTCAAGCCCCTGATGATTTTGAACATCCTCACATCACTCATTCACTCTGAACAGAATAAATGAGCACTCTGACTTCTGTTCTCATGTACTCAAGCTACATTCAACAGAGAACAAGGCCCAAGTGGATTTTGTTGAGGGACCCAGACAAGGTTAGTTAAACCGGCAACGTTTTTCTTACAAAAATAGAATCATGGAATGGTTTAGGTTGGAAGGGACATGCAAGCCCATCTAGTTCCAACCCCCCTGCCATGGGCAGGGACACCTTCCACTAGACCAGGTTGCTCAAAGCCTCATCCAGCCTGGCCTTGAACACTTCCAGGGATGGGGCATCCACAGCTCCTCTGGGCAACCTGTTCCAGTGCCTCACCACCCTCTCCGGGAAGAACTTCTTCTTGATATCCAATCTGACCCCCCCCACTTTCAATTTAAACCCGTTCCCCCTTGTCCTGTCACTACAGACCCTTGTAAAAAGTCCCCCCCAGCTTCCTTGTCGGCCCCTTCAGGTACTGGAAGGCTGCAATAGGGTCTCCCCGGAGCCTTCTCTTCTCCAGGCTGAACAAGCCCAACTCTCTCAGCCTGTCCCCATAGCAGAGGTGCTCCAGCCCTCTGAGCATCTTTGTGGCCTCCTCTGGACTCGCTCCAACTGGTCTATATCCTTCTGATGTTGGGGGCTCCACAGCTGGATGCAGCACTCCAGGTGAGGTCTCACAAGAGCAGAGTAGAGGGGCAGAATCCCCTCCCTCGACCTGCTGGCCACACCTCTCCTGATACAGCAAGACAGGGTTTAGAAATTGCTTACTCAAGATGCTATTGCAACTGCAGACAATGGCAGAAGACAGTCCCTGAAGCACACTGTTGGAAGTAGGCATTTTAGAGCAGTTGGTGCATTCACAGAGGGGAGCTTGCGCTGTTCTTCCAATAGTCTTATCCAGTTTCACTCCACAACTCTCACTGCTGTGACAAAACACAGGCAAATTTCCTCTCTGAAAGCCAGCAGGCAGCTAAAGAAAACCACTGCAGATAACACTGTGGGTTTTGTATACTATTAACAGAAATAACAAGCAAAATCTCATATCTAATCTGCACTTGAGAGGTTTTCCCACCCCCCAGAAGTTCTTCTGCACAACAGACTCAATCAAAACTTCTCAGGGAACTTGGCCCTGCCCCAACTGCAGCTGGAGCCTGACAAAAATAATGGGGAACCCGGGCTAAAAATGCTTCCCTGAGTGACGTATCTGATTCAAGGCAAGGTCACAGTGTGCTGGAAGACAGCCTGGGGCGACTGTGCATGGATGAGTGCCGCTGCCTGACGCCCAGCCTGACTTATGACAGCAGCGAGAAGGTGACATTAAGTGAACCGCAGAATGTGCACTCCAGACCTTCGCCATGGGCAAATGCACTCTCCCAGACATAGCCCAGAGGATGTAACGACACTGGTACGGAGGAGTAAAACTCAGCTGTCAATTAAAACCTCAGCAAAGTCTCACTTAGCATCCACGTTGCTCATACACATGTATGGGCAGCCTGAACTTTGCCCAGCCGTGGAAGAGGCTGGAGGGGAGGACAAAACAACACACCAGTTCAGGCAGGGTGCCCACACCATCTAAATTTAGCAGGTCATGTATGGATCGTAGCACCTCAGGTCCATTCACAACCCACCCGGTCTCCAAACATCTTCAAAGCATTGGACCAGCCTGGACCTTTCCTCAGTGATGCTGGACCTCCAGCAGCTCATGGTCTCCAAGACACAATTGAGGGTCAGCACGGGTCTGGCACTTCTGGCAGTAGTTGGGGTGGAGACACTGATCCCATTTTGGGGGTAAGTGAATTTAGCAGTACAGATATGAGCTGTTCTGTGCCTGCTGGCCTCAGGGCCAGGTAATGGTCTCTGGTCTGTTTTATTATAGTGGAAAGACAGCCTCTGGGTCTAAAATGTACCTGATCATTTTTCCATGTACCTTCTGCTTAAAGAATATAGTGTGTCATACTATGCATTAAATCAGGAAATTACTATAATTAAAAATCACTTTATTCAATCAGTTTTACAGTCATCTGGAAGTTACCAACTTTTGCCCTCAAATGCACAGTCAAAATGTTTCTACGTGGCTGTCAGCCCTTTGTAGGTCTCATGGAAATACCAAGTACACCTTTCAAGTGTCTAGCTGGGGTCCTGCAAAAGAGTTGCCATGGCAGCGTGGAAATCTGGCCCAGCAGGACACCTTTGCTTGCCTTTCCGAAGGTGACAAGCCATTTGGGATATGTAATGGATACTTCTTTAAAACAAACTGGGCTTAAAAAACCCCTGGCTTGTCCAACTCTCTTAAAGCATCAACCTGAGACCTAAAATCGCCAGTCACGTAAGAAAAGGGGTAAGCCCATGACACAGAGGTCCACTGGGCTCAGAGACCTGTGTAAACCCAATGGGAAATCAAAGCGAGTCCCTAGCACTGAGGACACAGCCGCGTTGCTGCCAGTGGCTGGAGCTGCTCTCGGCACAGCAGCGCTGCAGTTCTCCCCTGCTTTCTGCAGATGGCTGTCACGCTAGTAATTACTGCTGTTGAAACTACCTGGCTTTATTCTCCTTCATTACTTTCCTTCTGACAGGAGAAATGACTGCACTTGGAAGGCGAACAGCTTTTGTTGCAGTTCAGCTGAATATCATGGCTGCTATAAAACGTTTAGAAAAAACACACACAAAGCAGGAAAACAAACACTACTGAACGCCAGTTGTTAGTAATTTCATCATGCCTTAGGAGTGCCTAATGTTTGACTGGAATTGCAAAGACAGCTGAGAGCGTCTGCCCGCCAGGACCTCTGGCCTCAGTTCTTCAAAGACTTCAGGATGTGCTTTCATCTGCCCAGAACAGTTGTGTAGAGGGGATGTTTGATGTGCATAAAGGTTTGTGCCTAAGTATTTGCAGGGCTGGAGCCTGACCTGATGAGCACCAAAAAATTGGAGAAAACTAGTAAGGGTAGCAAAGGAGTTCGGTCTTAAATGGTACAAAATCGAAGCTGAGGCACTCAGCAGCGTCAAAAGCCATTTGTGACCAGTAACTTCTGTCCCCATGAGAGGGGAATGCGGGAGCTTTTCTTAAATGCTCAGATTAATTGAGTCCTGTCAAGACCTGACGATCCAGAGGGATGCAAACAGGGCTCTGTCATGTTGCTCACACTATATGTGTCCAGCTGTTCAATGGTGAGTGCGGGGAAGGAACAAGGGAATCCCTCCTGATATATGCCCTGAAGCTTGCCCCATAATTTAAAATCTCTCAGACTTCTCCATCCTTATATTCAACCTCAAACAGAGCCAGATAGCTCCAGAGCTGAGCACAGAAGCCTCCTGTTGACCTAGAGAATTTTTATCTGCAGAGTATCCACTCTGGAATTGAGGAATCCTCTTCCCTGTGTAAACAAATCCAACGCATATCCCCAGCCTGCCTGAATCCAAAGTTCAGCCATTTGACTGTCTTGCTCCTCCTCAGTATTGATGTATTGACTCCTCTCTGAATGTATCCTAGGCATTTTCTTATACACCATAAGGAGCTCTCCATTCATCTTCTCCTGCAGGCTACAAGGCTTGTTGCATCTTCTTCTATATTTGCCTTCTCATCTTCTCATGGTGTTACTCCATCAGCTTTTTATCTTGTTTTTGTGCTTCAGCTCACACCTGATCTCTGATGGAGTGAGCTCCCTCCAGTGCAAGTGCCAGGGAACAGACCTGCACTGGGTGAAGGGCTCTCCCAGCCACCAATTCCTGCAAGTGACTCCTTGTTCCTAGCAGGAACCACATTGGCTGCACAATAAAATAGGAGGCCACCTGAGCTGAAGCTTGTTTCCAAGTGTGTTTTTCCCTCTAAGAAATGCTCTCCTTCCTTCTAAGGTAGAGGGAAAGGAATAGAAACATGTCCAGGTCATATTTTCTTTGTTCTTGGGTTTTTTAACCCTTCCTTTTACTTAATCCTTTACCCATCTGTAATTTTGAAGTCCTTAGTGAAATGGTCTTGTGAACAGCCCATGTGCTTGCATCAGCGAAACTCAGTGCCAACGATTCGGACAGCCACCACTTAAGGGATCAAAGCAACACAGCATTTATTGGGAAAACAATAACATAACAAAAAGCTCCTACAGGTTTCCTGTAGACTCAACCACTGCCCCCAGCCATGCCTAGCTGCCTCCCAGAAGCCCAAAGCAGAGGTGTCCCATAGGATGGCCTGACTGCCTCTGTCCCCACTGTCAGTGGGGAGTACTGAGGCCCCAGCGAGCCTCAGTACGGGCTGGCCATGTCCAGAGGCAGCACTTGCAAAGGACCCAGTCACTGCTTCCCAGACTGAGATTTTCCAGAATTACTGTTTTTTAGGTAAACCAGTCTTCCTTGAAACTGGGGAAGGAGAGAAAAAGTCTGGGATTTTCTCTTGTCTCTGATTGCTGGGGTTTTATTCATGGGCTGGGAAATGACTGAAAAGCAGGGTTAGTAAAAGAAAGAGAGGCAATGAACCAGCCCAACACAGGCGCTTGCATGCCCAGCAGCAGCAAGGAAGGCTGTGCCCTGGTGGCTCCCCACTGGCCGTGGTTTTGACTCTACTGTCATTACCAGTCTCCTGGTTTTGTCCCAGTTCTCATAGGTAGCTGCCTTGGTGAGACTCTAAAAGCCCATGTTCCTGAGACTGCCTGTTTTGCCTAATTAAAGTGTGGATGGCAGCACTGTGAACCATTGGTCACCTTCACAGGGGAGCAGGAGAGGAGTTTGAGCTGAATGTAGAACTGGGGGAAGTGGGCATGTTTCACAGTCCCCTTTGTGTCCTCCCAAGGTGTTACACATTGCAGAAACTGTCATTTCTGCAGAAGGTGGGATATCTGGTGGGAGACAGGAGAGAGTTATTGCCCCACATCCAGCAGCAAGTCCAGCAGCTGCGATATTTCTCACCGCTTGGGTTATTAATGCCATTTTGGAAATGCCAAGCAGAGCACTGTGAAGGAGACTAAATTCAGACGATTAGGAAAAAACCCACAGCAAACGTGGAAGTGGCTTTGTTGTGATATTCTTGGATGGCTACAGCTCTGAGAGACAACCACTGAAGATTTCTTTTTATAGCAACAACAGCTCCAGCGTCACGTAATGGGGACTGAGAATTTGGGTCATGATAAGGGGGAGCTCTTGCAAAGAGACTTTTCCGGACGTGACTCTAGTCTGCGTGCATATTGAGCATTGGCAGGTTGGAGAGGAAAAGGCAGCACTGGGGCACGCAGTTAAACATTGCCTCTCCTACCCCGAAGCATCGTGACTGGATAGTTAAAATTCCCAGAGGGACATTTTTCCCACTGCACTGCAAGGCCTGGTCATGCATTGCACAGGCAGCATTAACACGGCTGGACCAGGAGAGTTTGCGGTAGGCTCTGCAGGCAGACCGCCGCTTGCCTCCCCTAATGAAGAAGGACAGGATGGCTGACACGGACCGTGCGTTCCTGCGCTCCCTGCGACAGAGGAAACTTGTTTTGAACACTTTGTTCCGAGGGAAAAGCTATTTGGCTACCGCCTAAGCAACTGTCGGCTCACGCTGTCGAGCATGGAGGGCGAAAATGTGCTTTTGACAAGGATAATGGGTGGGAGCCTGCCAGCTCAGAGGCTGTTACCGCCGGGCGATGCGATGCCCTTTCTCTGACCGTCCCCAGCCAGTCTAGAGCTGTGCTGGACATGCCTCACGTTAGGAAGCGGCGCTGGAGGAGAGACAAGGCACGCCTGGGACGGGCAGGAGGTGGTGGGGTGGCCGTACGGAGAGTGCCCGTGACACAAGCCAGGGCCTCGGGCAGCTGCCGGTGGGAAGCAGGCAGCCGGGCAATTTGGAGAAGGGGAGTACACACTGCCCTTGATTTAGTAGTTTACTTTGTACTGACAGAGGGAAGTAAGGAATTACTATGATATTTGCCCCAGAGACATTTTCAGAAGCTGAGTAAGTAAAGAAGATGTAAGCTCCACATTTGTTGGGGGATAAGAAATATTAAGAATGAACAGGTACTTTTCAGAGTGGAAATAGGTTAGTAAAGCAGTTCATCCAACCGGTGGCAGTCTGGGAAGAGATGTAGATAACGATGTGTTAATTGGGCTAAGAATAGAAATATATATAATTTAAATGCAGCTGTAACATGCCACTGAGGCTACAGAGGTGTCCCTACTGTGACCATTGCTGCAGTTTCCAAAGGAAAAGGTTTTGGGTATGAGGAGATACCATGTGGTAATAAGCAGCACAAACAGAAGACCTATCAGTGTTTTCTGCCTTTTCTCCCTCAGCCCTGACCCTTATATCATACCCTATAAATACTGAAGAGCACCATAAATACAACTTCTTTTATCTAGTATCAGTTCAAACTTGGTGGTGCAGATAAAGACCATGCTCTGGCTTTATCAGGTCTGTACAGCTGGCAGTATTACCCCCTCCTGCACCAGGCAGAGCAAAGGGGGCTCTCCTCCATGCATATTCCCCAGGCAGTGCCCAGTGTAGTTCCAGGAAAACCCAGACCCCTCAGATTTCTCTTGGATCTGAGGTTTTGCTCCTGGTTATCCCTGCAGGTGTTTTGGGGAAGGCCCTCTGTCATCCCTATCTCCAAAGGCCAGATGGGAATGCTGTCTGCAGATTGGGAAACAGCAAAATGTTGCAGGAAAATATGCAATAAAAAAACCCAAATTTCTTTCATTTGAAAAAATGGCTAAAATTCACTCTGTGACATTGCTGGGCCAAGGGGTGACCTGTGTTCAACAAGAAGGGGCAGCAGCTGGATTAGATGCCCTGACTCACCTTTTCATCTGGCATGGGACACCAACTTTCTGCCATGAAAGGACAACCAAACTCCACAACTGGCCTGAAAAAGCTACAGGTTTGGGCCACAGGGCTGCAATTACTTGGGGCATCACCTGAGTGCCCATAATTCATCCCCAGCAGAAGGAGCACTCCCAAGCATGGACCAATACTGACAAATTAACACTCTCAACCATCATGCCACAAACTTCAAAACTCATAAGTTGTTTTGAAAAGCACACTATTAAAAAAAAAAAAATTTTTTTTAGATTTTTCTCTTTACTTAGTCTCTAGATCTGGTCTCTGAGGTCAGCTCTACAGCCAAAGGGCTACAAACTTTTTCCAAAAATGAAAGCCAAATTTGTCACGGAATTTTTTAGTCACACAAACTGAGACTTTAAGCACCAAAGATCACAAGACTCCTGATAATTTTCTGGACTTGGCATCACACATGATTTGTCATATAAGCCTGCAGAGAACGATGGTTTCAAAATCCTCAGAAATGCTCTCTGTTTTTATGGAAACTCCTGAAGAGCTGGGTTTTTCTTTTCTTTTCTTTTCTTTTCTTTTCTTTTCTTTTCTTTTCTTTTCTTTTCTTTTCTTTTCTTTTCTTTTCTTTTCTTTTCTTTTCTTTTCTTTTCTTTTCTTTTCTTTTCTTTTCTTTTCTTTTCTTTTCTTTTCTTTTCTTTTCTTTTCTTTTCTTTTCTTTTCTTTTCTTTTCTTTTCTTTTCTTTTCTTTTCTTTTCTTTTCTTTTCTTTTCTTTTCTTTTCTTTTCTTTTCTTTTCTTTTCTTTTCTTTTCTTTTCTTTTCTTTTCTTTTCTTTTCTTTTCTTTTCTTTGGTACCCAAGGTACTTAGGATATTTATATACTTAGCATTTCAAAATTTGACTACATCAGAGAGCATGCAGAAAGGGGCAGTTTTCTGTCTATCCAGCTGAATTCAGCTGGGAAACTTTGCTTCCAGTCTTCAGTATATTCCTCAGTTCAAATTCTCAAACAACATAGGAGTGGAGTAAATACTAAATTGGCCTCTTTTCTTATGCAACTGGACAGACAGAAAATGGAAATAAGCACATAGGATAGAAAAAATGAGTTAGTAAAATAAGCAAAAAGAGTTTTGTCCAATTTCCTCACTTGCAATCCCACACACAGTTCTGTTAACCTGTTAAAGAAATCATAAAATTGCAGAGCTTACTGCTAGTGGGTTAACAGTGGCCTTAACAAGAAATGGGAAGCAGCAAAAAATGTTTTAATTCTCTTGTCTGTTTGTGCTGCCAGTAAGATAGCAGAGAGGAGTAGCTAGAAATCAGAATTAAATACCTTCTTCTCCTAAGTCTGAACATGTACTGGTATATGGTACCAGGCCTTAAAAGCAACCCAACACAGGCATTTTTAATGCTGTGGAGTTTATGCATCTGCCATCCCGAAGCCTTTCACGCTGGTGAGTGCTGGGACAGAGGCAAAAGGCAGAGCCATCCCAGTGCCTTCATGTGCCCTGACATCTCCATCTGCAACTGGTGGCATTGCCCTTTGCCTTCAATGAAGTCATGATCACACCTCCTGCTTCCTCCAGGTTTAATCAATAAACTTCTAAGCTCTGGACGAATCTGTTTTTCAGAAACATGACCGTGAAAGCTGCAGTTCCTCTTCCACATACGTGTGCAAGGACACTCGATTAAGGTGCCTAGCCTCAGCAAAAACATGAAATTCTGATTTTATCCTAATACCTAGCTTGCCAATCTCTTTCACGGAAAGAAAAGCTCCACAGTGCCTGTCCTCCCACTAGCACATGCCACTTCCTCAAGGTTAAATAGCTCATGCTGCACTGCTGTCTCCGCTACTTGCGTGTAATTGCATTTTCTGTGAAAGCCTGCGTGTTCCTCGTCTCACAGCAATTCGTAGGGACATACTCTGGTGGCATACTCTTGTGCCAGCCTTTGGAAATTGTCTGTTTTCTGTGAGATTAAGTTCTACCCTCCTAATTAAAAGAATTGCTCAAATTTGGCAAAATTAATTGAATATACTATTATCTAATTTATTTTTAGTTAGACCTAAGGGAAAATCCCCTTTTAGACTACGAAGTTCTACAGTGCGTCTCCACCTTCTCCCTTCCCCTCCAGAAACTTTCTGATGAGCTGAATCCTCCCAGCATTTCCCGCCTCCCGCAACCGCTGCAGGCTGGCTAGGAAGCAACGGATGACCCTTCCACAAACCAAGCTGACCCCAAGGACCTGACGCCTGGGTGGTGGCGACTCCAGGCGACAGCAGCTCCCTCCGCCCGCTTAGAAATCCACTTCTACGCCTCGCGTAGAAATCTAAGTACCCCCTTATCTTAGCTGCAACATCTGCCCCCAGTGGTGCCCATACATGAATTTAAAAGAATTCCCTGAGGGTTTAATTCAATATTTGCTTAGGAAAAATGTCTCTGAGGGTAAACATTTCCTTGGAGACTGGAGTATATTGCATTTCTCCAGCCTGATGCTTGGTAGCCATCCACTTTAATGGCTTTTAGACCCCCTGGTATTTCTCAGCCGAAGCTCTCCTGACGGTGCACCGACAGTTTCCTGCATCACGGCTTTTGTCTTTGTAGAAAACGAGCAATATTGCAGTCCTATCCACAAGGCTCTGCCAGGAAGAGACGTAACGAGCACTGTGTGTGGACTGCACGCATGTGTTCCAAAATTGCCCCAGAAATGAACCCCACTAAAAGGATGAAGACCAAAACAGCTCCATTTTACCAACCCGCAGCTGACAGACAGGGACATGATCCTCCCTATGTAAAGAAGATGAAGGTGAATTAAATAATGTGCTGTAGCAGCACCCCCCTGAGAGGCATATGGCACTCAGGGCCATGGCAGTACATGTCCACTGGCTCCAGTATGTCCATGGCAGGAGCACGCTCCTTCCCAAATGCAGGATATGTACACAGCAGCAGGCAAAAGGGCAATCCTTCCCTCCCGAACCTGAGTGATTTCAGACGTTCGGGCATTACATAAACCTGAGTCACAGGCATGTGGAGATAAGGAATACACTTCAACTTGAGAGGCTCCTTGTCCCGTCTGAATTTACCTTGGATTATCAGCAATGCTGCTACTTCTGCTGTTCTCCCTCATTGGAGGGAGGGAGGAAGGAAGGCAGGAAGGTGGGAAGGCGGAAAAGCGGGAAGGCAGGAAGGCAGGAAGGAAGGAAGGAAAGAATGATTAGAGAATCTCTTGGAAATGTTCCTTCAGGAGACTAGGCTCTTATAGAGGCAGCAGCAGTGCCAGGCACCCATGACCTGAGTCCTTATCTCCAACACTTATGCAAGGTAGAAAGAAGGCTTGAGGATTGTGCTTCAGTGGAAATGCTCCCTGAAGCACCAGGGGTTGAGGTTTACTGAATTTTGGAGGGTCACCTGCTGATGGAGCAGCACGGGCTGTTGCAGGCACAGCCTTTGCCAACCAGCTGGCTCACCGGCAGGCAGCTGAGTTCAGCCAGCCGCTGCCCCGGGGCCTGAGAACAAAATTTCTCAAAGATTGAGGGATGCTCTCAGCATTGCTGTAGCGCTGCTAGTGCCTGGCAGTGGGGCGGAGATGGTTTGCAGTTAAATGCTCCACTGGGGGCTGCAGGGCAGCAGTGACCCATGGGAGCTGCTGATGAACCCTTTCCTCTGTCCTTGCCTTGGGGTATTATCTGCCTGCACATTAATTTGGATGAAATTCATCTCCTCAGAAAGCAGGGGTCTAAGCAGGTCAGATAACTCTCATACAAGAAGGGTCCTTCAGCCAAAAGGGGATCATGGGATGCCCAGAGCAGCAGTAGGCACCAGCAGTGTGCAAGCCCATGCAAGCAGCACAGGTGCTCCCCAATACCCCTCCCAGATCCCAGGGATCCCTACCCTGGAACTGCAGAGAGATCTGCTTTGAGCACAGAGCAGCTTTCCCTCCTGTATGCACCCTCATGAAGGTCAGAATAGCCATTTGAAATGTCATGGGTGTGAGTGTGCAAATCCTATGCTGTCCTCTGGCTTTTTCCCAAATGCCAGGATATTTGGGCTGTGGTCCTAGCAGAGCGCTAGTACTTAAAACATACCAAAGGAGTAACACCTTATCCAAAGACAAAGCCTAGCAATAGGATCATTTATTTCCTTGGTTTTATATCTCCTTAGATGTTTCTCCTCCTGTTGCAGTACCTTAGTCTACCTGACCATGAGGCCTTAGACTGCAACACGGCCAAACTACATTAATAAATAAAGTAGTCAACTGGCCACTTGCAACTTCATGAAAATTGCTGATAACCCTTTGTTACAGAGAATTACAGAATTTTCTGGAGAACTGAGATCATATTCTGGCAGGGTGACATCCAAGGCTTCACCTGTTTTATAGCATAAGAGAAAGTTCAGTTGCAGCATTAGAGACCAGCAAATCTTGTCTATCAGCTTTTCATTGACTTCTGGTAAGTGAAAATGTCTGTCAAACTGTGCACCAAGTACAGCTACACCCCCTTTATTTTGAGACAACCAACTATTTCAACTCTTACTGATAGATGACTGGTTATATATACTAGCATAAAGATTTTTTTTCTAACCCATGCACAAACTTACTTCATTCCAGTCAACTCTATAGGTTTCTGAACTTCTACTCCCCAAGAAAGACCACAGAAGGGAAAGCAGAGGCTCTGCACAGACACTGCTATCTACAGAGCTCAACTTTCATTAAATAGAAGGTGTTAAAATGCATTTGTTTAGATTACTTACCCAAAGGTCGGTAGTAGGAGCAGGGAAATACATAGCTAAATGTGATCAAAACTTGGTGTAAAGATGAACCTGGCAATCTGGAGACCTTTCTCTTTAGCTGGTTGTAGGACAGGCTCTCTCCACATCAGGGAGGATGAACAAGTAAACTATTTCAAGAGAAAGTTTAGCTTGTAGTACTTATTTTAGTAAACTAGAAAGTGTAGTGGTGAAGCAGAGGGCCAGTAGGCATAGTGGTATCATTGCTCTGTGTTATGTTTTCTGGCTACCATGGTACAAGTTTATCTCAACTACTGCCCAACTCCTCTCCCAGCCTCATAATGCCCAACAGTAAGCAGGCTTTCTATTTTATTCTATTTTTCTGAGTGAACAGTTTGATCTAAAAAATAAGCATATAGAATCCTGATAGTAGAAACAAAAATGTATATTTTTGCAATAAACTCAGTGGGTGTAGTAATTACATGCATCACCTCTTTATGCATGTCTGTCTCCTGGAAGTTCTTCACCAAATACGATGTCTGCCTGGGGGAGATGCTGTTTCTTCCCTACTGCAAAGGGATGCATCTCTCACCATCTGATGTCTCGTTCTCCCTGCACGCCCAGAAGATCTCACATGGCATGGAGAATAGCCAGACATCTGTGCTATGTTCAGGGTAGCAAGTGTCCTCTGTTTCCTCCCATAAGAATGATAAGGTTTTCTCTTGATGTACTCAGAAAGAACAAACCTCTTTCTCTGCTATCAGATGTTCTCCCTTATGGAAAATGCAAGCCCCAGGAAATAGTTATGGCTCTAAATCATTTCAGACAGGGCCTGGCCACCGCCAGATTTTCAAAGCCCTGTTAAAAATAGGTTTTCACTCCCCAATTTCATTTTCTATCCAATTTTCTTTCAGTACTGCACCACACCCACTCTATTTCTCCTTAAACTGAAATGCTTCCCATCACTGTTTCCTTTCAACATCCCTCGCAAGGCTTGTCATTTACTGTACATCTGCATTTTGCAAGCCACAGCCAGCAACCAAAAGGACTGAGCCCTTCGTGTTTTGCCTAGCACTGACGGGGAAAAAAAGCAACATGTTGAAAGGAGGCCCCAGCAGCTGACAAGCCTCCCCAAAACAGTGCAAGGCTGAAAAGGAGGGGGGGAAGGTGGGAATACTCTAGTTGCTCTGTAGTGCTTAAGCACAGAGGACACTGGGACAGGCTGACACATGAAAGCTGTTTAGGGCTAAGACCCCTAAATAACTTTGGTTAAACATCTTGAGGTAAACATCCCTCCACGGTCGCCAGAGAGGACAACTTTCACAGTCAAGTCAGTACTGCAATGAGTGAAGATGATTAGATGGGCCTTGATGTTATAAAAGCCTCACGTTCATCTCTACTGGATACTTTCATATGGTATGAAAGCATCGTGTGAAAATGTATACAGTAGAGTTTTTGGATGGTAGAAAATTGAGGAGTAATTTGGAGGTGAGACTTAAAATAATACAGTGTGAGCTAGATAAATTGCAGACAGAGAGTGTGGCCAAACTGAGATTTCAAAGGACAAATGCAAAATGCTTCCTCTCTAAGGGAAACACAGAAAGTAAAGATGTTGCTTTTGCACAGCCCAGCCTAGAAGGAGAGCGGATCCTGGGCCATACAGAAGGCACTGGCTCTAAGGCAAGTTCATCCCAAGCAGGAACATTACTCAAGCATTAAACAAGTGGGGGATTTCCCTGAGCTAGACTTGCCACAGGTAGGTCTTGGTGCGAACACAGCATTCATCTGGGGGCATCCTTCTGTCAGAACTGACCAAAAAAAAATGGAGGAAATTCAAAGGGAGAAATTAAAATTTAAAAAAAAATAAAAAGACAAGAAGCTTTAAAAAATCTGACAATTGGAGAAGGTGAAACTGACTGTCTTCGAGAGGGGTAGGAAGATGTCCAAAGAGGTCAGAGAGGTATAGAAGAGTATTTCTTCAATTGCACAGACCACTGCCCTATCCATTCATTGAGGACAAAACAGCAAGCAGGGGACAAGAAGAGAAAACCAGAATAAAATCATATGCAATTTTAACAAAATGTGCAGAATTGCCATAATTGGTGGAAAAAGACGGGACGTGCTGTGTAGTCCGGGCAGGTCTCTGGTCCTGGCTGAAGCTAGCGTGGGGAGACCGCAGCCGTGCCGGTTACGAACAGCCGTGCGGTCCCACCGGCTCCTGCAGCCGCAGGGTGCCAGTGGGCACTCAAAGCCCCCTTCCCCTTCTGTGCACCAGAGCCTCGCCCCATCGCCCTTCTGATAACACTTCCCACATATCGTTCAGTGTAATTGTTTTAACGAGGATTTTCAACTCAGCTCTCCTCAGGGGGATTTGCTTACTTGCAACTATAGGCACTTTAAAATGTTACATTGCTGACAGAGGCTTTCATTCTTCCTTGGTTTATACCGCAGGTATTACGCTGAAAAGAAAGTGAATCTCTTTTGAGGGCAGATGCAAAGCAACACATCAGCCAGCACAGGGAGGTGCAGAGGGACGTCGCACAGCGTGACACCTCCAGCGGGCCCCTCTGCCCTGCGTTGCAGCTGAAAGCTGCCTCTTGCAGAAATGGGGGGTTGTTGTTTCAAAATGCTGAGAATAAATTTGTAACCCTTTTCCTAACTTCAGGGCCTAATTTTTTTCCTAAATCTTATAATGTGGATTTTATGAAAGGGTATTTTTTATTATTATTATTATTCAGGCTATGCAGTAGCCTCCTCCCACAGCCCCCTTCTGCAGAGGCTGGGGAGCAGGAAGCCCCTTGAAGCCCCCTGATGCTCAGCAGTTCCCCGAAGCCACTGGGCTTGCGTGACAAAAGCAGACAGGTTCATGCACTGGAAAGCAAGAAGTCTGCGGGGAAACATCCTCCAGGCTCAGTGAGCAAGGACACAGGAGGACTAGATTGTATATGGTTTGGCTGCCAAATTTTATGTCTGCTTCTGTGAAGTGAGGGTTAGCCTGCTCTTGTCTTTCGTCAGACCCTTTAGTTTTCATATTTAGACAGCACCTTCAGTATCAGAAACCCCATGTGCGTGTGTGCATGTGTAGGTTTTCTCACTTGGAGGCAGAGGATGCTGCGGCAAGGTGTGACAGATGCCCATCAGATTTCAGATGTCTGGCTATATCGATGCACAAAAGACCCTTCCTCTGTGCAGCGATAATGAGAGGACCGCACATACAGTGTGGCAGCATGAGGTGTCCCAGAATCCCAATAGATTCCCTCCAACATCTGCACAATAATAGATTTTTCTTTTCCTCTTTAAAAAATTTTTGTTCAGCTTGAAAAGAAGAAAACAAGCAAAACCATGGGGCACAGCAAACTGCATAGAGTAGATCTGAAGTTGTAGAAATCATTGCAGCGCTGTGTTAGGACACAGGGAATTCAAAATGTTCAACAATAAAAAGAGAGCTCGCATTCAAAGGTGACATTCAAAGCAATTCGAATGGCATAATAAAGCAGTATGTAATTAGGTACACAGTTCGTTTCAAAGGTCCTCTTATTAAAGAGCTGCGGAGTGTGCTATGTAAAAGGGTTTAGAACAGACATTTCTGCTTAAACAAGGTCTTGTTTCTAATGTATCTTCCTTTTCGACTTGTTCCTGCAGCCAGGGAGGTCATATCATAAGGCTAAATTTATGACGACATAACTGTTTCCATGGTAGCAAACTATTGTCATAAACACTGAGCTTTATGATTTCACAGCTGGATTAAGAAAAAAAAAAGAAAATCAGGCTGGAGAGAGAGGAAGTTTTTATTCCAATGAGAGTTAGGGGAATACAGAAGATTGCAGGCAAAGAAAATTGCTTTTTGCGTAAATGTTCTTTTTTAAGTTTACCCCAGTGTGAAAGTCCCTTTTAAGGGATATAATTTGGGTAATGATCCCTCTCCTATTTAAATGCTCATAAGGCTAATGAGCAGGCTTGTCTATTTTTGGAACACTTCAGCAGTAAGGCTGAATGTTTTCAGCAGG
>NW_010253967.1:19230-28288 GCF_000690775.1 Eurypyga helias
GTATTGAATTTTCTTCACTTTCCTGCAAGCTCCTGACCCCTTCCTCCATGAATTTCTGTAACTTCACCGACTAGAAAGCAATTTACAGGTGAGGTGAGCTTAATTATAGCAGTGCATAGACCCTATCAGCCACCATTCACCTCCTCACCTTGGATTATGGTTTCTTTTTATCAATTACGTTGAAACATCTGAATGGAAATACCTGTCATTTTCTTCACTTTCCTGCAAGCTCCTGACCCCTTCCTCCATGAATTTCTGTAACTTCACCGACTAGAAAGCAATTTACAGGTGAGGTGAGCTTAATTATAGCAGTGCATAGACCCTATCAGCCACCATTCACCTCCTCACCTTGGATTATGGTTTCTTTTTATCAATTACGTTGAAACATCTGAATGGAAATACCTGTCAAGATGGATAGATTGAAATACCTGTTCATGTTTTTAGGGAGAGTTGTTTCCCTAATGTGGTCATTTATGTCTTTGAGCTAAATTAGTATTGGTAATTATCAACAGCCTTTGAATATGAAATTGCAATCGTGGAAATTTCCCTGTGGGAAGTCAGAGTTGCCTTGTGCTGCTGTATCACTGGAGGCTCTGGAGAGACCTTATAGCACCTCCCAGTCCCTGAAGGGCCTACAAGGAAGCTGGGAGGGGACTTTTTACAAGGGCTTGTAGTGACAGGAAAAGGGTAACAGGTTTAAATTGAAAGTGGGGAGGTTTAGATTAGATATCAGGAAGAAGTTCTTCATGGAGAGGGTGGTGAGACACTGGAACAGGTTGCCCAGGGAAGCTGTGGATGCCCCATCCCGGGAATAGTTCAAGGCCAGGCTGGATGAGGCTTTGAGCAACCTGGTCTAGTGGAAGGTGTCCCTCCCCATGGCAGGGGGGTTGGAACTGGATGATCTTTAAGGTCCCTTCCAACCCAAACCATTCTATGGCAATTCTATGATTCTAAGATGTGATATACCATCACACCTTGGTTGATGTGACTCACTCTGTCAGGGGCAAATCCTGGGCCGGCTTTGTGGGCATGAAAGCCCCATAGTTACATGCCCATTCCTGTGACCCCACCCCTGTATCTCAGCCCCTCTGTGGCTAAGCAAGAGGCCTGGAGAGATCTCTGGTGCCCACCACTTGCCACTGGCAAGCTCCTCTCCAAGCACCATCCAGTTCTGCTTGCATGGGAGATAAGGGTAGGGTGGCTGCAGATTTTCTGGGTGATCCAGGGAGAGGAATAAAGATCCAATTCTCTGGGACCCCTCAGTGGTCGATGGAGGGAGACCTCAGGGCCCCCTCTCTGACCTGCCCATGTCACCCTACCCCTCTGCACTGGCAGGTAGTGCCAAATGAGGCATTGGACTAGATGTTCTCCGAAGGTCCCTTGCAAACTCCAGCCTTCTGTGATTGTAACTAGCCTGTGTGAGAGGCTTCCCTGCAGGCAGCTGCGGCAGGACAGGACAACTTCCATCCTCACTGACTGGGAAGATGGTGTCAAGAAGCGTCACACAATGAAATGCGCAATATTCCTACGGGAATACAAGGGGTGAAATGTCCTGTGTTGGCCTCCATCAAAGACAGCGCTCAGAACTGGAGAAGGATTATTACTGTGTCTCCTAGTGATTCCCCTGGAATTTCTACAGCAGAAACAAATTAAACGTAACTCATCTTACAAGTAATTAGCACATTTCGTTTCAAGAAATCCCAGCTGACTTTACCTACTAGGCACTAGATTAGTATATTGTGCACTAAAATGTGCCTGAGATTTAGCTTTCTAACAAAGATTTATTCATGTGCAGGTAGTCGACCTTGTCAAAATATAAAATAACGGTGCAGGCAGGGCTACAGGCTTCAAAATTTCTCCCTGTGCCACACCAAACTGAAAATGCTTTAGAGCACAAGGGTTGGGCAGCCACAGATCCAACACGCTGCTGTTGCTCTCCTATCGACTATCAATGTCTCAAGGGAACTTTTTTTATGTTTCTTTGACAGGAATCCAAAATAAACAGACAGGTTGCTTTGTAAGGCTACTTCCTTCCCGTGAGATGGATAACGGCCTTGCTTTGTAAACTGGAAATGCCAGGTCTGGATACCGAGAGCTGTACACTAGAGGTCACTGCTATAATAAAGGAAAGAGCTAGCTAGCAGGTAAGGCAGGGTTTGTTCTCCTCCTTCTTACAAGGTGACTCATAATAAACAGCAACTCCTAACTGAATTATACTGTACTTTTTCAAATGTAAAGAATCACTGAATTAAGACTATTCAGCTATGGATGCAAATGGAGAGATCTTCAGCTGTTCGGAGAAAGGGATAAAGATGGACGTGTGGGACCCTTTATTTTGAAACACTAGTTCACTTTCATCAGTTTCAATTGATTTATTTTCTCTGCAGGGGGTAATAGTGGGTTGGCTCATCCTGACCCAAAGCCCAGTGCTGCCTTCATCTCCCACATCTGAGTTCTGCTAAACAGTGACAGTAGTAAATGGACACAGGGCATTTTAATACAAATCACAGATGCATACCAGTGGGTAATCAGTTGAGGATTACAGGAGGGATGCTGATGAAATAGCTGCCTGTAGAGAGACTGTCACTGCTAACTGTGTGTCAGTCAACTTATCCCAAGGCTTCCTCAGTCTCTAAGCATGCTCGCCTTTTTCTATCTGTTTCTGTCTACGCAGACATGACCAGCCTGAATTTTCAGTCTGTCTTTTCTAAGCTTGTGTCATAATGTTATGATGCTATTTAAGTATCTTCTTCCCAACCCTGGTAAATTTTTAATTTCATTCAGGATTGAGCCATGTAACCTGTCCAGGGCCCGCTTGCTGATGATTCATGACATATTTCCTGTTTTGTTTCCTTTATGAAAACTGTGGTTCCTGATGATTTTGCACATCTTAATGTGGCACATCCTGTCCAGCAAATTTCTTATCACAGTGGTCAACAATATATTTTATCAGCTGTTTCTCCTTATTCATTCCTCTTTCCAGTATTCACGTCCTCCTGGCATTATTTTATCCCATTCACTTCATTTTCATAACTTCTTTTCTTGTGTCAAAGGGCACGTCAAGCAGGAACATGACGGAGGAAAGTATTTTCATGGTGGGATACCAGATCAGCTCATCTCATCACACAGCCCATGCTAACTTCTTATACGTTCTCTCACGTTTCATCTTGGTCAGATGTCACATACTGAGACAAACCCACTGCTACAGAAGCCACCTAAGGTTTAATCAGTTTTCGCACAGATCACTCCATCCCTGTACAGCTTTCTGCCAAAAGATTCTCCATGACACCCAGCTTTATATATTTCTTTTGTAGCTATCATCTTTCTTACCCCTCAGTAATGCTCTTTTTTTGCTTATTTTCCCCAGCTAGGGGTAGCCAAGGAATTTCTCTTCATCTCAGTGGCAACACGCTTCAAACACCTGTAAATTATTTTTTTTTCCTTATGGCATCTGATATGCTTTTAGGCCTTTTAGGCTTTATATTCACAGATTCACAGAGTGGCAGGGGTCAGAAGGGACCTCTATAGATCACCTAGTCCAACCCCCCTGCCAGAGCAGGATCACCTAGAGTAGGTCACACAGGAACAAGTCCAGGCGGCTTTTGAAAGTCTCCAGGGAAGGAGACTCCCCCACCTCTCTGGGCAGCCTGTTCCAGGGCTCTGTCACCCTCACAGTGAAGAAGTGTTTCCTCATGGTCAGGTTGAACCTTCTGTTTTCCCGTTTATGGCCATTGCCCCTAGTCCTATCACTGGACACCACTGAGAAGAGCCTGGCCCCATCCTCCTGACACCCGCCCTTTAGGTATTGATAAGCATTGATAAGATACATCTCCAACAGAAACTTAACGGTCAGCTTTTTAAAGCTATTTCATATTACAGTTTCATGTCCTGTTCATCCTTTGCCTGAGTCTGTTATTTCTCTTATGCCTTTTTCAGCACAATCATTTCCCAGGTTTCCTACCTCTATTTGAGTATCCATTTTCAATCTGTATACACCAGAAACTGTAAGGCCAGACTGTTTCCGACATTAATGTCATTGCTATGAGTCTCTCCCTGCCCAAGAAAAATTCATTTGAAAAAAAAATTATTGTGTTTTGTTTTGGTCTAATAAGTTTATTTTAAATACCATTTGTTATATAAAGCATGAAGTGAGCTAGAGCAAAATTTGGGAAGCACCAGCCTGGATCTATGAGTAATGTGAGTGTTTTCTGGTTGTATAAGATCGCTTTCTACCAAAATGTCTCTGGTCACGTCCATTACCTTCCTGACACTTCCTTGTAATTGAAAATAATGTTGCTGTGATACTGTTGAAATGCAGAGGCTAGAAAGAAAAGTAGAAGACCAATTCTTTTCCATACCTTGCACAGGTCTGTTATTACAGCAGACTGTAATCCGTTGGTCATTTGGAGGAATTCCTGTCATAGCATAGTTCCCCCAGTATTGCACAATAATTCTAAAGATTTTCTAGCAAATACTTAAATGCTTCCTGCCCTGCCACATACTTTCTGTGAAAGGAAGTCCCCACGGCAACCCCCCCAGCAGCCCGGCATTGCCCCCTTCTCTGACATTCCCTCGAACACTCCCCTGCCGCACTGTCCACCCCAAGCCTCGCGACCGTGAGCCAGCTCCAGTGCCGCATCTTCCCCTTCCTATCATCGACTGCCAGGCGCCCCGCCGGGACTCAACCCTGCAGCATCTCTCTAGGCCTCCCTGCAATGCAAATAAATAACAGGCAAGGGGGTTGCCTCACAGCTGCTGGCCAGACAGAGTTTCCAGATCAATGGTTCCCCTCTCTTGGAGCCGTGGGCTTGGAAGCACTCGTGCCGGTGATACTGCCACTTGAGGACACCAACACAAACAAGGTCATGAGGAGAAAAGTTTGAAAATCAGTGCTTCAGACTGTAGATTTTTCTCAAAAGGGCTTTCTTTAAAATGTTTTTATAAATTATTGCTCACACTGGCCTTTCCAGCGTGTCATGAGAAAGAGTGGAGACGGCATTAAGGTTGGGTGGATTGCGATGCTGGTACGTGCAATAAATCCAGAAGCTGGCTCCATTTCTAAACTGGGCTGCTGTATGTGCCCCAAATCTACACACGCTCTTCATTCTTCCTCCTGGGGTCTAAACTTGTGTGCACACACGTTTTGGTCAGCTTATGCCCCTACTCCTGTTCTTTATCTGAAGATCCTTGGGACCCAGAGATCTGAAGCAGATTTTGCGTACGAGCATCACCGTACTGTTCTCTGGAAAGCTTTCTGGTAACGTGCTTGTGACATCTGGTGATGACAGAGCATTTGTTCGAAGACTGCAGGAGGAATGTTTCTCAAGTTTAATCATAAAACGAAAGCAGATTAACTAGTGTGATACCTTCACTCATTTTTCTAATCCATACAAATTCATCCTCCAAAGGAATGGTTTGGAAGACTCTGGTAAGCCTAGAAGCCAGATGCATTCTATCTCGATGCCACATTTTATACACTACTCTTCCTGGGCACCCATCTCCCATTTGCATTTACAGAAATATTAAGTTTGTGTATAAAGAGAAGAATAAATGACCCATAACAAGTGTTGCTTCATCACAAATTTACCCAGACTGCATGAAGATACATGGGTGCGAATATAAGCAATAATTTTAATGTCAGATTAAAACGTTTCCAAAACAAGAGTGTTTCGGAAAAGGAGTGCTAACCCCCTCGTTAGCTTTAAGATGGAGCTGGGATGAGATTCATGGAACAGTTTCCTGCAAGCACAGGGGCCTGACCTTAGCGACCCCTGAGGTCCTTTCCAAGCCGGGATTTCCACATCTGCTTTATCCAAGTTCCCCAGTGGATAAGTCTGATTGTGCTGCACTTCTCCCTGAGTGAGGTCATGCTCTCACATGGTATTTGTATGAATCGGAGGTTTTCATCGTTTTCAAGTGATGTCAAGGAGCAGGATTGCAACTGTACATGCAAAATTTCATCATGTCACTTGGCTGAAGGCTCCTTGGGGCTGGGATGGAGGCGTATGATGAATTTTTGGATGCTAAGCGAATTGCTATGAACATCTAGCATGAGGTACTGCTGAGCTGTGGAGACTTGTGTGCAGGACTGCATTGCTTGAATGGTTTTGGCTTTATTTTTTCCCGGGTAGACTTTTGAGACTGTTAAACGCCTGGCACCAGTATTCTTATAACCCTCTCCTTGTTGTTTTCCAAGGATGATTTTGGAAAGTTCTTGGAGTCTAATACCAGACTGCACAGACAGACAGAAACCACAGGTCTAACTCTCAGCCATTCGGGACATTCTCAGGCTTCTGGGACAGGAAGCTCTAAACCACTTCTGATTCCCCCATAATCTAGGGCTGTTTAGGGGACCGATCTGTCTCCATGTTATAAAAATAGCCAAGAGGTTCACGTGGCCCCACGCTGCTGCCCCTTTGAGCAGTACGTGCCGGCCACCATCCTCAACAGTCCTCTTTGCTGGAAATGGCAAGCGTGGCTAGTGTGGAGCCCTTGGAAAGTCATCTGAGATGACTAGAGAGGTCCTTCGAGCAGCAAGTTTTCTCAGAGGGACTCTTACAAACCATTTTCAAATATCTCTGTGTTTTCACTGACTGGTTGTTAGCACAGGCTTAGGCTGCAGAGGCTCCCGAGACTGTGACACCACAGAGGGAAGGTTCCCCCCCCATTTGTGAGGGATCGGAGGTGTGCAGCCTGCCTTTCAGCCACACGGTGCGGATGCCCCATGTTACAAAGGAAACAGCATGCATCCTCATAAAGACTTCAGTTTGGCTCTCACCTGCCATTCCTCCGTTCCCATCCCATTATTCCCTGACTAAAATAAAAGTTTATTGATCGTAAGCATATTACTGTCCTCTGCGTGTGGAAAACATGTCAAAACAACAGCAAGCTATCTGCAAAGGGTAACAGTAACAAAGCCTCTCTGCCTCAGAGGATCATGAAGTTCGTTAATTTATCTGCAAGATGTCCCGACTGGAGTAAGGATCCTGTAATTAGCTCCTTCTTTGCATTGCTAATGCCTTTATGTGTTCCTAGTAGAAAACAAAGGAGAGCATAAATATGCAAAGGTACTCAATTTAAAATAAGACACATGAGGGACTCCTCTGCTTGCAGGTGATGCAGAGATGATTATTTTTCTAAGGCTTTCAGTGCCCAGATCACTTTCCACTGGGCATTTCATAAACTGCAAATCCATGGCCTCAGGGATGCAGGATTTCTGGAGACAGCACAAGGAAGCCTGTGCCATCTTGTCCTGCATGCCTGCGTAACACAGCACGTGCGAAACAGAACCATCAAGTCTTTTTCAAAGGATGACTGCTCTGACCTACCACCATGCCATGGTGGCAGGATGTTGCCTCACCCCCTGACCAGAAACCCATGTGTAGAGGAGCTCCACTGTACCCTGTCTTGGTCTGGCAGACCCTTAGGCACACATGTGCCTCCCCCACTCCTATGCTGCCTGCTTTTGTGGATCCTGTCAGGGAACTGTGGCGTGCCAGCACCAATAATTGGAGTTAATTCTGTGAGGGAACTGTGGCACTTGCCAGCACCAATAATTGGAGTTAATCTTTAAAAAAGTGGGGAGGTGAAGACTTGGTAAATAAATATTTATTCTATTATAAATTGTCTAAGATTGTAAATGCATCTTGAAGAAGTTCAGCTGGCACTAAAGCCTGGTGTCACACATCAGGTACAAAAAGTCACCTCTTGTGAGAAAAGAAGGGTTCTGGTAATTAATTATTAGAGTATCAACAAGAAGTTTGTAGAGGCAAGGGCAGGTTGAGCACACCCCTATCTCAAGGCTGGGAATAAGCATGACACAAGTAAGGGAAATGACATTACACGGCTGGAGTGAGCCCTCTGCCCTGCCAGGCAGTACAGAGAGGGAAGGAAAGCCTGACAGCACAGTCCCAGCACTCCCTGCCTGCAGCAGGCTATAGGCACCGACAGGGGATGTGTTCCCTGCCCACAAGTATATATTACAAGTACTGGGGGCAACAAGGGTGTACCAAGTGCCCTAAGAAGTGCAGAGGAAAAAGAAAAGCAAAATGTAATGGGTTTCCCAATAGGATGGTAGCAGCTAACCCAGAATCTCCAAAGCCTGTGTCTAATCTAACTATATCACCATTCTCTCTCTCTGTGGTTTACGTACAACTGGATGATGGGTTAATCAAGTCATAGAATCATAGAATCATAGAATGGTTAGGGTTGGAAGGGACCTTAAAGATCATCTAGTTCCAACCCCCCAAGTCATTTAAGAGATGCACAGGGTACAAAATACATCATCTTGGTCACTAATCTGAAGTACTTCTATCTTAGCTGAGCTGTTGTGGGCAAAATCTTGAGAAGTTTGATATTGAAAACCATTACCCATTACCATTGGCCCCCATGTGAATTTGCATTTCTGTGAAGTCTGAATCAAGACATTTTTCACAACAGAAGAAATAAATTTATTTACTACTGCTTTCCACAGAACAGCACAAGAAAAGTTGCCTACAGACTTTGAAGAGGAAGCATTCTAGAGAAATGAGCTCAATGGAAAGAGCTAATGGGGCTGATCTGAAAGAGATAAACAGTCTGCAGTCTAAACCCAGCCTCATTTTCTAAAATGTTTTGAGTAAAGAGGAGAAGAAATCCGCCACAAAGCACAGGTGTCTCATGGCAAGTCCAGAGAAGCCCACAGCTTGAGATACTTTAATCCATTTTTTTCTAAGAAAAACACCTCCACACAAGATTTTTAACTCAGCAGCTGCATACTGAGTATTAGTGTACCCACTGGTACAGTAATACTGTCTCCCTTCAGACTGGACAAGAAATTGCCAGACAACCATTTTCCAGTTTGGTTTGAAAGATGTCATCTGAAAAGAATATTCTTTGTCCTAACAGCTGTGCAAGAAAAATGAATATGCCAAAATAGAGGAACAGAGAGGAATCAGATCATCAGCCCTGGTAAAATTAGAATGAAGCACAAGGAGAACTATTCATGCTACTCACAAGCAATAGGGAGTGCAACATGAAACTGAGGCACACAAGCTGCACAATCATAGAATCATAGAAT
>NW_010253968.1:0-207 GCF_000690775.1 Eurypyga helias
GAGCATCTGCCCCGAGCCAGCGCCGCTGCCGCCATGGTGAGGTTCTGCCCGGGGCAGGGGGTGGCTGAGGCTCTCGCTCTCCCCTGGCTATGTCCGCCGCCGCTCACCCTCTCCCGGTTCTCTCCTCTCTCCGCAGCCCGGGCCCAACCCCAGCGCTACGAGCGTCGGCTCCTCCGGCCGCTCCCCCAGCCAGGCCGTGGCACCCCG
>NW_010253968.1:232-10063 GCF_000690775.1 Eurypyga helias
CGGCGTCATCGTCCTGGGGGCATCCCTTTTCCTCTTGTCCTTGGTAGTTGGTGGCTGGGCAGAGGGATGGTGCGGGCGGGCGGAGCTGTGCGCTTCCCTGCGGTGTGCGGGCAGGGCTCCTGTGGGTCTGAGTCGTCGGTCCTTAGTGCGCCTGGCTGTAGTCCCTGGCAGTGCTTTGCCAACCGTCCTGCCTTCTGCTTGCCTGGTTGTGCAGGCTGATGAAAGCGTCTTGCTTCTGCAGAGTCTCGTCGGGCGCTTGGTGCTGGAAGCTGATGGGCTGCTAACGTGTTTTGGTCTTCGTTTCATTCTGTTGTCCCCTAAAGGAAGAATGCCAGCTGTGGGACAAGAAGTGCAGGCCGCGCCACTTCCACGGGTACTGGTGGGATGTGGCGATTCTACACTGAGGACTCTCCGGGGCTCAAAGTGTAAGTTGGATATACGGGTGGTAGGCAGGCATGGGGGTTCAGTATTTCACCTGCTTATGTAATCTTGCAGTCTTTGAATTAAGAGATCAGTGTTCTGGTCTGCATGGGAAAACACACTGAATTGATGGCTGCTGAGATAAATTTGGGATGAAATGTTTTCTTTAATACATAAGGCTGGAGAGGTAGTTCTTAATGTTATAATGGGTTTAAAAAGGGAGGTACAAGTTATATTTAATAATTGCCTAGGCTTACCTTAAGTGGTCTTTGAAGGCTGCAAGCAATCCCTTTGAAGTTGGGAAAGATTACTTGTCACAGTGAATTTAGGCATCTATCTGCATGTCTTTGTTCTCTTTAACTGAACTGTTGTTTTTTTCTTTATTAATAAATACATTGTGCTCCTCAAAAGCATTGTATAACTGATATGGCATGACTGCAGAATCTCTAGTGTTTGTATTAAAAAGGGGAAGATAAATTATTTTAGCTTGGCTTGCAGAACAGATAGGATTCTGGTACCTTGTATATCTGTGTTTTAACCATAATCTTAAAATACTCACCTTGTGAAATTTCTGGTGGTAATGTCCCTTCAGATGTAAAGAGAGACAGTGTTTTTACTTTTTGGCCAGTTTGAGTAATTCAGATCAGTATCCAAATGAGCTTTGCAGCCTAATACGTGGGTAACAAAGGTGGAAGGTGTGTTTCAGCTGGTGGGTGTGCGCAAAGTCATATCGTGTGTGGGAGTTTGTGCTTCTTGTAGAGTTATACTTCATGGCCTCTTGTTTTTTACTGGGTTGAA
This sequence comes from Eurypyga helias, assembly GCF_000690775.1. Taxonomy (NCBI): domain Eukaryota; kingdom Metazoa; phylum Chordata; class Aves; order Eurypygiformes; family Eurypygidae; genus Eurypyga; species Eurypyga helias. Next base: position 1,451 of record NW_010253968.1, read on the forward strand.
GAGACTCAAGACACTCAGGGATGTCTCTATTGCTTCTTTTTTCTAGAATCCGTTAGTATTTTATTTTGAAGGCCTTTAAGAGGCCTGCTGCTGACTGCCTGAACAGAACATTTGGGGAAGGGCTGGGGATAGTCTGCTCGTTGATTATTCCGTGAGTGGTACTTCCTCTGAAGTTGTCTTACGTGTTTTTGTTTTCAGATGTTCTTGACAGTTTAAAAACAAAAATCTGTACAGCAAACCCATCAAAGTAGTGGTATTCTGCTAGTCCAGGTCTTGCTTTCTCTGCTCGGAATCCAGAGAGGAAACACAGCAAAGACAAGACAATGAGCACATGTTCTAGAGTGTTCTAGAGCAAATCTATGCAGATAGGCAAGTCAATGATGATCAGAAGTTTTATATTTTATATTGTGCATAATTACACCTCTGATGCTTCAGGTATTTAGTATCTTCAAACAACATGAGAAATAATAAATACGTTGTCTAAGCAGCTTTGGTTCACCTTAGGGAAGTATGTTTATCCGTAGTACAAGATGCTGCAAAATACATGTCTTTAAAGACAATATTAGCCAAAGGAAGCTGTGAGAGATCTGGTTGAGAGTGGAATATGGTATTTTTCTCTTTAAAAATCAGATGGAGATCTGAAAAGGAGGCTAAACCCAAACTTGTTGCCCTTTCTGTGGCACTAGGTACCTGTGGTTCCCGTATCTTGTCTTGAGCTTTCTTTCTTAAAAGAGCTATAGGTGGTGTTTCCTGTGGAGCCATGATAGAGAATCAAACCGGGCTTGTGGTATAAATAGGCAGCCTGATGAAAGACATCCTGAGAATGCACAGTACCAAATCTTCAGAGGTGCCTGAATCAGTTTGTTTATTTATTTAAACTGTGTGATGGGCTGAAAAGATTCAGGTGTACGGAGGAGAATTGCAGTTTTCAGAAAAAAAATGAGATACACATGTCAGTATTGGAAAGGTGATTATTCTGCAGGGATATCAATGTCATCTGCATGTTTAAAAAAACCCCACCAAACGTACAAACAATGCTCCTTGTTTATTTCCGTGTCGCTCTGCTCTGGTTAATGGTGCTCCTCTCTTCCCGCGTGCCTTTGGCAAAGAGTAGCGTATGTATCACTACTACTAAAGGCTCAAATGAATGAAGTAGTGATTCAGATACCGGACTTTGTGCACCTGATATCATTACGATTTATGTTATGTAGGAAATAAACTTCAAATATGTATAAACCGCTGAGGGTTGAGAAGTACATTCTGTTGCTTAGTGAAAGATAGCCCTTGACAGGGGTTGCTTACGTAGTCACTCTGTGTGCGGACTTTTTTTATTATGCACGTTTTGTTACTGGTTTATTTTTTAAATGTCTGGGTTCAGGGTTCTCCATACTCAAATAAGTCTATGTATGGTAGATAGTAATTGAGTTTTAAAACTCAGCGTAAGATTACAGGAACATTTGAAGTACATGGACCATGATCTCCTAGAAAAATACATTAGTAAATTGTTCCAATCCATTTTCAATTTCTTTTTTACTTTGTATTCAAGTAACATTTACCTGCTTAAAAAACAGGGACCTGGAGGGTCATCCAGGCTGGATGACAGAATCCATGGTGTTTCTCCCAACAGCATGTTGAAAATCAGAAATGAGATTTTATGAAATGAGTGGTATGAAGCAGTGTTGAGTGTGGGTAATTGGGTAATAGTGTGTGTAATTGTTGTGTCTCAGAACAGTGTGAGACAGCTGATTTAGTCTCTCAACATGCACCCTAGGATTAAACTTTTTTTAAAACATCACGGTATGGTTTCTACACAGTGTATAGAAGTGGGGAGGGAAAAAGTTAAGGAATTTCTTAATTTGTACATTTTAGGTAATGATTTAATGATGGGGTTAACTTGGGCATTCTGTGTGTCTTTTTCAAGAAAACTGAAGTCCCTGCCTCTCACCCACTGCTGCCATTGTTTTCAAATGAAATAAAACCTCTGGAAAAAAACAGTTAATGCAGATTTTATGCCAAAATTTTACTAGCCGCTAGAGGACTCTGTTGATTTTTGTATCTGACTACATCTCTGCTCAGGTGGTTATCTGAGTAGTAAATACAGATGATGATTTTCCAGAGATTGTTTTCCCAACAATGAGTAATAATGAACCATTAATGACTTATTTAAATAAGTAGTGGTTTTTTGTTATTATAGTGTGTGCTTTATGGTTGCATAACGTTTAGGGTGTGTAAAACATCTTTAAAAACATAGGAGCAGCAGCAGCTTTTGGTAGAGATGGCTCTCTCATTTCTATGTGCTTTAAGGTGTTTCTACGGCATTGGAATAAAAAGTTTCTCATACAATTGCTTATGAACCGTTGAGTTCATTTGCCTGATAATGACTGGCCTTTGGACAAAGCAGACTTTTTTTAATGTTAATGCATTTTTTTTCTTTATTTTTAGTGGGCCTGTTCCAGTTTTGGTCATGAGTCTTCTTTTTATTGCTTCTGTGTTTATGCTGCACATCTGGGGTAAATACACTCGTTCATAGACTCAACTGCCAACTTAAAGCATACATCTTGGACCAAAAAATATGGTGGATCCTGGTTGTTCTTGGAGAGAGACCGGGGAAGCTTCCTATCACCTGTTGAAGTCTGGTCAACTTTGGCTCTAATACTGAATGAAATTTCTCAGTTTGCTATTTGGGCAGATTTAAAGTTTATCATGGGTCCTTTTATACTTGTATCTGTACACTTAGAATACAGGTATTGCAATAAAAGTTGTATATGGAAATAGAAACAGTCTTAACTGTATTTTTTCCTCCTAATCCAACATACCACAACTGAAACATTGTATTTGTAGTTTTCATATATAACCATGCTTCTGAGTAAATGCCGCTTCAGAGTTCAAACCAGATTCTTCTATACTGGACACTGCTCTGTAGTTTTATGCCAGAAGATCTACTTTTGTGAATGGGAGAGGCAAGATCAGGTGCACAAACATGCAAAGGCAACAAACATGTTTGAAATATAACTGAGGTACACTAGCTGAGCTGGTTATGTTCTTCTGTTAACTCCAGAAAAATAGCTGGATTTGTTTCCTAAATGCAAGTTGAACTTTACTCAGTGCTCATTATACATAAAAGTAGATAAGTATGTTTGTTTTCTTCAAACTGCACTTGAGGAACAACATGAACCAATACCTAACAGATTTGAAAAAGAATAATTACATGGCTGTGAAAGACACCTTGCTTCTGCAGGTCCAGACTTTTTCAAGGAGGCTTAGGGAGGAAAATGGAATGCGAGGACTAGAAGGGCGATGGCTGCATTTTCAATAACAGAACATGCAAACAGGCTGAGATACAGCTAAGTGGCTCTTCAGATAATCACTCCGGTTTCCTTCTGGGTGGTGGTCTTTATTTTCCTTTTAAACGGGCAGACAGCCCTTCATCCTCTTCGTAAAAGGCACATACATATTGATGAGTTAGTGTTTCAGCTGTTTCTCACTGGTGATGTGGTCTTAAGACTCAGGCCTTTGTGTACAGTTGGACAGAGTTATTTTAGCATGTTGTCATGTTGTGATGCTTGTTGGAACGTCAGCTTGTAACAGGAAAACAATATTCTTGGCTATGCAATAACAATGGATAACGGTAATACCTAAGTAGGTAACCTTTACTCTTGACGATAGAGTTTCCTGACACAGCAGGAAACAATTTTTTCTTCGAAACTCTTCCAGTCCCTAAAAGCTGTTTTGACATATCAAACAGTTCTACTTAAAGCCTTCCATATTTTTCTTGTCTGGTATCTTACTGCTTCTGAAGACCAAAATTGGCTATAAACTTAGAAAAAGAAAAGGTGGGGGGAACCTTACTGCTGTACAGCCTACGTTTAATTCATAGAACAGTTTGGGTTGGAAGGGACCTTAAAGCCCATCTAGTTCCAACCCCCCTGCCATGGGCAGGGACACCTTCCACTAGACCAGGTTGCTCAAAGCCTCATCCAGCCTGGCCTTGAACACTTCCAGGGATGGGGCATCCACAGCTTCTCTGGGCAACCTGTTCCAGCACTTCACCACCCTCTCTGTGAAGAACTTCTTCCTGATATCTAATCTAAACCTCCCCACTTTGAATTTAAACCCGTTACCCCTTGTCCTGTCACTATGGGCCCTTGTAAAAAAAAGTGAAGAAGGGGTTTTATGAGGAAACGGTCCTGTTGTACATGAGTACATCTGTGTTGCTTAAGCTTTCCCTCCCTCCCCCAGCAACAGATTTGAGTAGGTGAGCCAACTTCAGTCTGATTTAACGGAGTAGAAACTGAAAGACACTCTTTTTGAGGGCTGGATGTAATAGGTAGCTGGTGGAAGAGGAAGGCTAGAAGTTTCCCCTGAGCAAAAGACTCACTTTTGTTACCTAGAATAAGTGGAGAGCTAGACTTTTTAAATGCCTTTATGATAGGAAAAGCTTTAATTTTCACTCTTGCACGTCTTTGCACACTGAAGTCGATTACCCACAAGCTACGGATCTGTAGGTATGTGGGCTTCATTAGTTCTGATGTTTCAGAACTACCTTTTGCTGTCTGTGTGAAAGCCAGCTGTACTACACAAAACCAATCTTTTAACTGTCTAGGCTTCACTGTTACTTGTATCCATATGAACTCCTCCCATCCTTTGTCATCATGTCATGATAAATACCATTCCTCTGATAATCACACTGTTTCTCATTCTTGAAGGGCCAAAGGGGAAGGGCAGTTGCTGAAGTGCGTAGTGACTGTCCCATGCGTACACAGATGTTTTGCAGCTAAAGGATTTTTTTTCTTTTATCACATCAGACTCTGAATTTACCCTCCAAGAAGAAACTCGGCTCTTTCCAATGTCTCATCTATCCCCAGCTGTTTCTTAAGTGCTCTGAGCCTATCAGACATAACATGAAGTAAGCACTCTTCAGTACTGTTTACAGCAAGTTATAATGCCTTTACCACAGGCATATATATATATATATATCTGTAAAGACTCATGCGTGCACATGTCTGTGGTCGCTTTATCTGTTTAGAATGCAAAAGGATGTGTCTCTGAAAATGTAAGATCGTACGCCCTTATTAGACTGGACTGTGATAGCAGTGCAGGGAAGCAAACAGAACAGCTTGTGTTCTCTTCCTCAGCTCTGCTAGCTAGAGATGAGTGGATGCTATGCTGAGATCATGTGGTGAGGGCTAAAGGATTTTATAAATGTATTAATGGATTCTGTGAGGAACTTGGTAGGAAAAGTTAGCTTCTTTTTTTTTTTTTTCTGGTCTGGAAAGGAGATGCCTCTTGTTTCTTCTTACATACTTCCAGCTTTGACAATAAGGCTGCATTGACATCCTATTATTAGCTTTTTATATAAATGTGCTTCATAGAAGGCTGTATTTTATAGACTTGGCATTGTTAGTAATATATTAAAAGTACCAATAATTCTTAGCTATAAGAGAGGACTGCCTGCCTTTTGGCGCTTTTTTTTTTATTGAGGGGAAAATTGTATAGCATTTGTGATTTCTGCTTTGATTCTGGAAGCTGATGAAAAGAAAGGCAATCAAAGCAAAAGCAGCTGTGAAGTTATTGAGTACACCTCATCCCTGACATGTCTTGTGACCTTCTCTTCTTCCTTCTATATTCTAGTTGTCTCTTTCTCTGGAGCCTGCTGATTATGCTGAATTGTGCCATGTAGAAGGATAATGTTCTGATGCAGAGACGTGGCAGGTAGTAACAATAGTGAACAGAACAGATCCATTTTACTTATGACAAAATCCAAGTTCAGATGTGGATCAGCACAGATTTGACACCTTTATCTCGTGTTCGGCTGCAGGTTACATCACATCATTTTGTGATCGCTGTGCCCTAGTCGGCCTCCAAACATCACACCCCCCACGGTCCTTCTTTGGTCACAAACAGCAGGTCCAGTAGACACCTTCCCTAGTTGGCTCCCCCACCAGCTGTCTCAGGAAGTTCTCTTCCACACACTCCAGGAACCTCCTGGACTGTTTCCTCTCTGCTGTGTTGTATTTCCAGCAGACACCTGGTGAGTTGAAGTCCCCCATGAGAACAAGGGCTGGGGATTGTGAAACTTCTCCCAGCTGCTTAGAGAATATTTCGTCTGCCTCTTCATCCTGGTTGGGTGGTCTGTAACAGACTCCCACCATGATATCTGCCTTGCTGGCCTTCCCCCTGACTCTCACCCATAAACACTCAACCCTATCGTCACCATCATTAAGATCTAGACAATCAAAACACTCCCTAACATACAGGGCTACCCCACCGCCCCTCCCTCCTTCACAGTCCCTTCTGAAGGGTTTGTAGCCATCCATTGCAACACTCCAGTTGTGATTGTTTTTCTGGTAAGGGAATATGAAAAGAACCTAAAGCAGTGTTGCCTTACATTCCCAAGATTGGCTGTTAAGTAACGTTACTCCTTTCTTACACGAAAGTACCATGCAGTACGGTACATGTATGGTTTATGTTGTAATCAGCGGAGGAGAGCGTAAGTGTTCCTCACCTCAGGAAGACATCTGAGGGAAAAAAAATATTGCAAAGGTCCAAACTATTGTAATTGAGTGTGAATCGGAACCTGATGCAGTTGTGAAGCTTGGTAGACCTAGCTTTCTAATTTTTGGCCGTTTTTGTTTCCAGGCTGCCTGCTGAAAGCTTTTTTTTATCGCCTTTTTGGCGTCCAGGCATGATTTAAAAAAAAAAAAAACGAACAAAAACTCTACAGAAGGTTGAAAACTCATGCATGGAGGAACTCACAGTGGTGGGCAGTAGAATTAGAGCCTTCCTCTCATCTGTTCCAGGTGAAATTAAATAATACTAATCTCCCTGCTCTCTGCATGGAAAATTACCCCTACAATAGAATTGCCTTCACCGAATGGAAGAGTATGTGGAGTGAGATTATCTCCCTGTTTCTGAACAGGGAAAGAACCTCACACCACATGTGGAAAGAAGAAAAATATTCCTGCTAGTTCTGCTTCCAAGAATATTTTTCACCTCCAAGCTGAAGTTATTTCTAACCACTTTCTGCCCCATGGCAAACACAAGAACAGAAGAGCAGTCAGATAGGGCTTCTTGTCTTGGACTGTTGCATGAAGATTAACCACTCTGAGGGGAAAATTTTTCATTAAGATGGCTTCTTGTAGCAATCCTTGTGTATCAGTTGTTTAGGCTGTTGTGGCTATGGCAGCATAGCTTCTCTGAAAAAACATCTTTGTTCTGCAGAAAGCACAGAAGTCTTGATTTGTCCTGATATCCAAACAATGTAGTTGTTCCTTCCTGATATTTAAAAAAATGCCACTACTTCATCCAGTGATAGCCCTTTCTTTCCACTTTTTCCTGGCTTTTCCTGAGGATGGTTAACTTGGTTAACTCCTTTAAACTGTGTGGACACTGAAATCTCACATCTCTAAGGTGAGATTTAACTTTAAATTAGTTAACTTTAGTTTCCACAATGTAGCTGCTTATAGTTGTGTAACAAACCTGCGTTTCTAGGGTGTAGTTCTGCTAAGCTGTTCTAGTGTCAGTTGAAAAGGTGCCGTGTATGTGCCTGTTGCTCCAGGAAATTGAAGAACTATGGACAGCAACTCAAGAGTAGTTGGAGCATTTGTCAGCACTGTAAGTGCCAGATTGTTTGAGGGGAAATCCAACCCTGCATCCCAGCTGCTGCTGACAGGGCTACTGATCTTTAATTTCATCTTGGTGATGAAATAATCTGCGAGTGTACAGTGTTGATGAAACCCAAAAACCTCATGAAGTCATACTTGGCAGGTCACAGTCATCAACAAAGACTTTGCAAAGAGCAAAAGTTTTAGCAGCACCATGATCCTTGAAGAAAAAATAATAGGCAATTCAGGAAAGTACTCAAAAAAGAAAGTAAGTCAGTAGATGCTGCTGGAGGATGTTTTTTTCCATGTGGGTATCACTGAACCATTTAATTTTAACCATTGCATGTTGGTTGTGCCAACACAGAGTTAGAGACTTTCACCTCTGTGCAGTGGGAAAGAAATGAATGGATATAAATTTTGACTAGTTTTAGTCTTGTATCAAAATAATTGTGTAAACAATGAGGAATAAGAAGACTTCTTAAGGAAATGTAGCAAACTTCCTCTGTGATGGGCTTGACTGTCTCAAAGTGAAGGTAATGGGAAAGCTGTTAAGCATCTGTGTGAGGAGGATGAGGCAGTTGTAGGTTTGTGTCAAAAAGGAAATTTAATACTTTTACTGCTCATGTTCTAAGCTTGCCCTTTACAGTAAACCTGAAATGAATACCCAGGAGCTATACTGATGATTATGTTCAATTTGATTAGAAAAATAGTTCTTCCTTGTACTTAGGGTAAGGAATGAGCTGTAAAACAATGTGCTTCCTTCAAAAGATTGCCTTTTTATTTATTTATCAGTCTATTTATTTCTTAAATTTATTTATTTATTTATTTATTGGGAGCATTACAGAGACCAGGAACAAGAATATATTTTGTTGAAGTTGCAGGTACTGAGCAGATTGTGAGAGGGTTTATGGTATGTGGTCTTAATGCTATACCTCAGTCAAAGCCAGGTCTGTGACAAAATTGTGATTCTGCACTTTTGAAATACTTGGGGCAATCCCAAATACAAGTA
>NW_010253969.1:0-242 GCF_000690775.1 Eurypyga helias
TGTCATCCCCTGAGGTCTGCCAGGGGCCAGGGCCGCCTGCAAGGAGCCTCCTGTGAGTCCTCAACCTCCTCCTCTTCCTCTTTGGTTCCCTGTTGCCCTCTCCACTCCTCCCCGGAGCACGGAGCTGGGAGGGGGGGTCAGGCAGCACCCCATGGGGTCCCTCTCCCCAGCTTTGCCCTCCTGCCCCCCTCACTGGGTGGGCAATTCAGAGCCACTGAGGCTGAGAAACGAGGCTGGGGGGG
>NW_010253969.1:307-1811 GCF_000690775.1 Eurypyga helias
AAGGAGCTGGAGACGGGAGGAAGCGCCGGCGCGCTGCCAAGGTAATGCACACACGCGAAAACGGATGCTGAGGTGTGCGGGGCCGGCTGAGCACGCTGCCTGGAGCCCAGTGCAGCCAAGGGGAGGGACAGAGCCACCTGGAAACCCCCCTGAAGTCCCAACCAAATGGATACCAGGGAGCAGGATTGGGCTAGGGAGATGCCTGTGTGGACAGCACACGTGCTCACCCAGAAATAAAGGGGGGGAGGGGGAGGGAAATAAGCCCCTGCACGCACACCCCTGTGTGTGCATGAGGACCATGGTGGGATGGTTCCCAGTTGGAATCTCGGGGTGCATTGAGCCTTTAGCTGCTCTGCGGTCACCCTCTCCCCCTTCCCTGGAGAGGCAGCATCACACGGGAGCTGCCCCGGCCCCTCTCCCGGGGCGATCTTGGGAGGTCTGGGGGGAGGAGAGAGACGCTCAGAGGGGCCGTAGCTGGCTCTCGCGTACGCCCAGGGAGCCCGAGGTGATGCTGGGTCGAGGCTCGTGCATGCGCACACGGAGGAGAGGTCACCAACAACGTTCCGTGTCATGCTGCTGGGGACCCGGGGGTCCCAAGGGTGCTCCGCAGGGGAGAGCAGCACCCTGCGGCTCCATCCCATGTGGCCCCATCTGTGTGTCCTGGGGTACCAGCGGCTCTCCTAAAGGCAGGCAGCAATCATCCCAAGAGGTGACCTGGATGGGGACAGTCCGGAGGGGCTGCCAGCGCCCCTGAGGCTCTGCGAAACCCGGAGGGAGGGAAGGAGAGGAAACGCTGGCGAAGCCCGGGCTGGCTTAGTCTCGGAAGAGGGATGATGCGAAATGCCGTGGCCCCCTCAGGACGGCTGCATCCCAGGGCATCTCCCGACAGGTTTGCCGTCAGGGATTACTGCTGGAGGCTCTGGAGCAGGGAGTTCAGGGAGGGGGCTGGCTGAAGATCGCTGATCTAATCCGGGCGCTCTCAGCCCCGGCTGTAAGGCATAACGAGATTTATTGGTGCACCGAAAAACCCATTAAGTCATTTGATTCTTAATTTTGGCAGCGTGGTGGCAGGGTTTCCCGGGGTGGGGATGCAGGGAGGGTCCCTGCGGGCTTGCTCTTTGCCCCCTGCCATTTCAGTGGGGCCGGCGACCGCCAGCATGGCGTTCACACGGGAACATCTTCCCTCACCTCCTCCTAACCCCCCCGAAGGCACTGCTCGTCCTTCCCTTGTGTGCAGCAGCCTGGCTGGGCTTTTTCCTCCCGGTTTTGAGGGCCCTCCCCGCCCTCCACGCGTGCTCACATCTGTGTGCCCGGGCATATCTTGGCACGCAGAGCCGGGTGGCCCAGGTGCATCTTTTCCACGCTTTTAATTACTGCTGCAAATGGAAACAGAGCCGGGAGGGAATCGTCCTGGCTGCCTGGGCTGTGCCGGGGTGCAGATTCCCTCCTTGTCCCCACCATCCTTTGGAGGGGAGTGGAACGGGAGAGTGGATGGGCTGGACCT
>NW_010253969.1:1850-2862 GCF_000690775.1 Eurypyga helias
GGTGCGCATGTGTGTGTGCGGGGGTGCCCCCCGGGCGCCTGCCATGAAACCCAGGGGTATGGACATGGGAGCAGGCTGGCTGGGACCTCCCTCCTGCCTCTGGCAGAGTGGGATCAGGAGTCCCAAATCGTGATGGCCCCGAGAGAGGTTTGAGGGTGTCGGGATCGGTTTGAGGGTGTCGGGATCGGCAGTGAGCTCTTCTCCTGTGAGGAGGAGGAGGGAAGGCTGATGGATTCGTTCCTGGAGTTTAATGACCCCCGAGCTCCCGCCTGGGTCCAAAAAGGTGGCAGGGTCCAAAAAACCCAGCATGTGTGCCATCCCATGGCAGTGAGCGTCCCACGATGGCAGCCAGGGAGGAGCTGCGGGCAGGCTGGGTGGATTCGTGGATCCAGGGAAGGGGATGGAGCCGCTGCCTGTGTGCAGCAGGCTCAGCATCGTGATCCCTGGGGTGTGCCGGTGGCATAGTCCCACTGCCCTGCCCATGACCCCCCAGCAGCTAAGGTGGGCACTGGCATGCCGGCGGCCGAGGGGAGCGGCAGGGCCCAGATTTACCGGTGCATTAGCAAATGAGGCTCTGATCTCCTTACGTAAATCAAAGTGTTTGCCGACCTGGGGCTACAGCTCGAGTGAGCGCACGCCGACGTGGCTGCCCTGGCCCCCCGCCTCCTCCTCCCACTCCCCGTCCGCTGACATTTAACGTGATTAATATTACCTGGCATCTTTCAATCTTTTTTTGCTGGCTCCGGTGGCCAAAAAGCACGGAGCAAGCCTCCCCCGCACCCGCTGCCCACTCCCCTGCTGCCTGCACGGCGGCAGATGGGAAGCCGGGTGCCTGTCGAACAGCCGGGGAGAAGGCGCGTCCCCCCCGCTTTCCCCTCGCCGAAGGTCACCCCCAGATAACAGCTGCACATCTCGTGTTAATAATTCTGCCAATCGTTTGATTTGGGTGGAAGATGCTTGAGTGGCAGCTCGGAGATGCGGAGGATGGTTACGGATGCTGCCAGCCTGGCAC
>NW_010253969.1:2907-3207 GCF_000690775.1 Eurypyga helias
GTCTGGTCTCCCGTCTGGCTGTGGTCTTGCTGCAGGGATGGGAATTGAGTCTGCTGGGATGCTCCTGAGATGATGGGGTGGCCCCCAAAATCTGCCAGATGAGGGTACTGGCTGCATCCCTTTCCAGGAGGATCATTGGGTGGGCAATGGTCCGGCTGTCAGTCCCCTGGCTGTCAGGGCCGGGAAAAGTTGGAGAGGGGGATGGAAGGGGGAATAACTCAGGAAAGGGGAAGGAATTGAGCAAAAGGGGAGAGACAGCACGTGTGTAAGCGTGGACGGGAGCAGCAGGAGGAGACGCTC
>NW_010253969.1:3254-3648 GCF_000690775.1 Eurypyga helias
TGTGTAAGCGGGGACGGGAGCATCAGGAGGAGACGCTCTGAAGCCAGAGAAATCAAAAAGCCATGGGGAGAAAAGTTACCGAGGGGAGAGAAGAACAGCAGGGAGAAAAGCTGGAGGAAGGGGGAGGACACAAAAGCGCTCCGTCAGTACTGAATAATGTAGGGCAGGCTACTGGGGGCTAGCGGGAGCGACAAGAGCTCCCAGCCTTTTCTTTTTTCGTCATTAACAGATGGAGTCGTGCATGAAAGCAGGGACGTGGGCTCCAAACCCGCAGCTCGAGCAATCGAAACGTGCGGCAGACAGGAGCGTGCCAGCCTCCGCCGGAGCCGGGCGGCCCGCAGGGATGAGGAAAGCTCTCGGAGCCCGTGGGATGCGGACAAAGAGGCGAAAGCGA
>NW_010253969.1:3806-6328 GCF_000690775.1 Eurypyga helias
GCTAAAGCCCATTCCCCATCAGCTAATCCCTCCCAGTTTATGGAGGCCGAAGGTAGGATGCCCTTTGCCGGGCGCTGTTCCCTTCCCAGAGCGGTTTTGCTCTCGGCAGGAGCATCCCCGGTGTTGCCGGAGCAAGCCGGCAGTGAGAGCTGGCGTTTGGTCAGGGCTGGCAGGTGTCCCCGGCACAACCTCTGCCTTCTTGCTGGGTTTTGCTTCTCTGCACTGGTTTTCTTCACAAAAATGGGTTTGTGCTGTCAAACCCTCGTGACATCGCAGCCTCCCTCTTACTTGCAGCCTGAGCGCGTTGCTGCCTGAGGCGAGGCTGTCGGTGCTCACAGTGACACCATCTTCTCGCTTTCCCTCTCCCTGCTGCCTTTTCCCTGTTCTTCCATTTGCCAAGGCTGCATCCTGCCTGGCCAAACCCAGCTTTCTCCCAGCCTTCCCCTCCCCTCTGTTGTTCATGAGGGATGGCAAAGACTGGGGATGACCTCATCTTTGAGTGTGTGGTCATCAGGTCCTGTCCATCCTGGAAAGGTGGGATATAGGGAAGAAGAAAAAGCTGGAAGCCCCAGCCACAGCTGAGCATGGTGACCTCCTCCAGGCCAGCTCCACGGCTGCTCCGGCACCTTCAGGAAGGTCTGGCAGCATGGAGAAGGTGGTCACCGTCATTCCATGGCAGAGAGCCTAATGCCACAAGGATGCAGGGAAGGAAGAGGGCTGCTATTTATGGAGAAACCCCAGCAGCGTGGCAAAGGGCCTCTTTCTCCTGTCCTGTCTGGTTCCTTTCCAGCTACGATGGGATGTCCCAGCGAGGTGGGATCTTTGCAGGGTGCAGTAGCCACTGGGAGCATCTTTGCTGGGCACTGGGTTTTGGATCAGCCAGGGGAAGAGTTTTGGGCTGGGTTTTAACCCTGCCGGGACAATACGCACTCGACGTCCCCAAGTGACAGGTCATGTCTCGGGGACCAGTGGCACGATGGTCCAGCTGCTGCCCACGCTTCTCTGTGGCATCACGATGACCTGGGAGATGCCAGCCTATGCTTATGGAGAGCTACCTGCCGGACCCGGCACGCCTGCACGCGCCCCCGCAGCCCGCTGAGCGGTGCTAAGAGGATTACAGCCCCCTTAGGTGATGTTAATGCGCCGGCCCCAGCCTCACGAGCTGCGGGGAGCTCCAAGTTCCCCTCCCCGTGGGAGGCTGCGCGTGGGAGCAGAGCCAAGGGATGACCTGAGCCACCTGGGCATCCCATCCTTGTCCTGTCTCTGAAGTCATTAAGAGCAGCCAAGCTTCGTTTCCCAGTAACGAGCTCGATAGGGGCTCTGAAGGGGGAGGGACAAAGTCAGCTGGAAGCTCTCGGAGAAGACCTTGTTGCGCATGTAGGGTTGTCTCCCTGCGGAGGTGCAGGCCGGGCATGTCCTTATTTAACCTCTTACAGTGACACCACGCTGAATTTTCTCTTCTCTCCCCAATTTCCTGGCTACCGCCAAGTGCAGCAGGAGCTGCCGGCCCGCACCAATGGCTCAGCACCCACTGCTCCGGCACTGGCCCGCGACGCCCTCCACACCAAGATGGAGCAGCTGGAGGAGCAGCTCCTCTCCAAGATCCTGACCCTGCAGAAGGAGCGCCAGGCCGCCAACACTGACCGCAGCCAGCAGCAGCACGACATCGAGAAGGAGCTGAACTCCCTCCAGAACCGGGTGACAGAGCTGGAGCACGGTGAGTCCCACCTGAGGGTGATGGAGGTGGTGTGCAGGGGTCCCGAACCTGGGGTGTGTCTCCAGGAGAGCCCCGGGCCTGGCCGCTCTCAGACTGGCCACCCTCATCCTAGCGATGGATGCTGACTCTTCTCTCTCCTCCCCATCTTCCATGCATAGGACCACCAGGATACAGCCCTCCCGATGCCTTCAAGGTGACCATCCCGGTGCAGAACAACTACATGTACGCCCGCATGAAGAAGAGCCTGCCGGAGCTCTACGCCTTCACCATCTGCATGTGGCTGAAGTCCAAGGCCTTAGCGGGGCTCGGCACCCCCTTCTCCTACTCCGTCCCAAGCCAAGCCAACGAGATAGTGCTGCTGGAGTGGGGCACCAACCCCCTGGAGCTGCTCATCAATGACAAGGTCAGTCCAGCTGGAAGGATGATGGGAGGGAAGCCCCTGCCCTCACAGAATCACAGGACAGTTTGGGTTGGAAGGGACCTTAAAGACCATCCAGTTCCAACCCCCCTGCCATGGGCAGGGACACCTCCCACTAGGGCAGGTTGCTCAAAGCCTCCTCTCCCTTGCTTCAACCCTCCTGGGAAATGATGCTCCTGGGGATACCAGGGAGGGAAGCATGGAGGAAGGGGCCTGGGATGGAGGGGGGAAGCAGGAGGATGGCTTGCCATGGCGGATTTTGAGTGGGAGCAGCAGTGCATCCAGATGTCTGTAGAGTTTGGGGTGCCGCTGCCATGGGGGCGCACCGCTTTTGCTCTGTGAGGGACTGGGGGGATGCCAGGATCCTCCGTCAGTCCCACCAAGCGC
>NW_010253969.1:6338-7215 GCF_000690775.1 Eurypyga helias
GGTTTCTATGCTATTCCCATGTGGTTCCCCCGCTGCCGCTAAGCCTGAAGGACAAGGCCTGGCACCACGTCTGCGTGGCCTGGACCACCCGGGACGGCAAGTGGTCGGCGTACCAGGACGGCGAGCAGCGGGGTGCTGGCGAGAACCTGGCCTCCTGGCATGCCATCAAGCCCCAGGGCGTCATCATCCTGGGCCAGGAGCAGGTACGTGCCGGCCCGAAAAGCCCGTGTCATCGCTTTGGTCTGGGGGGTCAGCCCCCAAATGGGGGGAGGGCAGCGGGCGGCGCAGGCAGGAGGGCTCAGCGTGGTGCGCTGGCAGCTCAGGGCTCTCCTGCCTCCTCATCTGACCTCTGGGCAGGCCATGTGCGCTTATCGTCTTTTTGTCTTCTCCTCTCTCCACCCCTCTGTCCCTCATCTGCTCTCGGCCTTGTTGTCCCGTGTCTCCCCCACGTGTCCCTCCCTCCCCTCCTTGCCATCGGGCATCCCGCTCCGCTTCTCCCCAAACCTCTTCTGCTCCCCCATGCCCTGCTTGCCCACTGTTCCTTCTCCTGTCCCCTTCCCTGTCCCGTCACCTCTCCCGCTCTTTCCCAGGACACGCTGGGCGGCCGCTTTGACGCCACGCAGGCCTTCGTGGGGGAGCTGGCGCAGTTCGGCGTGTGGGACCACATGCTGGCGCCGGCGGAGATCCTGGGCTTGGCCAACTGCACCTCCCACCTCCAAGGCAACGTGATCCAGTGGGACGACCAGGCCGTAGAGGTCTTCGGGGGGGCCAGCAAGGGGGGCTTTGCGGCCTGTGAGGAAGGGAGGAAGGCCTGAGCAGCCCCTCACCCCCTTCCCAGGGCCAAGGAGCCTGGCGGCAGCCCCCCAAGAGACAGCGG
>NW_010253969.1:7412-7744 GCF_000690775.1 Eurypyga helias
CCCCCCGTTCCCGGCAGTCGGGCTTTCCCTCCCTCCCCACACGCCGCCCCCCGGGTCTCTCCTCGCCCTGCTTCCGTTTCAGGACGACCTCTCCGTACCCACAGGTGTCTCCCGTACGGTGAGGGGCCCTGCCTTGTTGGCCCCGACGGGGAGTGGGAAGGGGACCTCCATCTGTCCCAAGAGTGGTTCAGCCTTGGTGGGCTGCCGGTGTGCGGGCGTCCCCTGAGCACATCCCCTTTCCTTATTTATTTTTGGTGTCCCGCTCTCTGGTTTTGGGAGTTCCAGCTGAGCCCAAAAGCTCAGCTGGGAGCACCTTCCCCTCTGGCCCCATC
>NW_010253969.1:7934-10800 GCF_000690775.1 Eurypyga helias
GTGCCTCCGCTGCGTGTTCGGGCAGGGCTGCCCGAAGGGAGTCAGGCTCTGGAGGCAGAGGGAAGCAGAGCGGGACCCTCTGAGCTGGGGGGGTCAGTCAGCCACGGCAGGACCCGGGGGGAAAGGGCAAAGCATCTCCCCCAGCCCTGGCTGAGGGGTGAGTGCAGCACCACCGTCGAAGGGAAGGAAAGCAAGGAAGAATAACAGGAGACATGGGATGGTGGTGGCTGGAGCCCTGCCCTCCGTCCCCCGGCCTTTTGGGGGCTGGACTGGGTTGCTGCCCTTGCCACCTGGGTCCCCTGCTTTGAGCTGCTCCCAGCCAGGGACGGGGCTGCCACCGGCCATGGGGCAGGGATGGCGATGGGGAGGCTGGTGTTTGCCCAGTGCCTGAGAACACGCTGTTTCCACGCCATGAGGTCACCGATGTCTCGACGTGTGTGTGTGTGTCTGGGCGGGTGGGAGGGTCATTTTGGGGGTCTCATGGTTGCTCAATGCAGTGTCCAGCTTCCAGTGCTCCCCCCCTACCCCAAGTCCTACTTTGCGCTTTCGGCGATAGCAGCCCCCTCCCCAGCCCAGGAGGAGTCGAAGGGGGCAGAGGGGCCCATCCTACTGCTCCACGTGTCCCCCTCTGCTAGCGGAGGGGCAGCTCAGCCCGCTGGGGGGGACGGGGTGTAGCCATCGTGCCAAGTGGGAAACACTGTGACCTTTGTGCTCCCCCCCCTCTTCCTCGCTCGCTCGCGCGCTTTCTCCAATGCACATTCCCTGCGAAAGGCGCCCCTCCATGCCGGGACGTGTCTTTTGTAAAGCTGATTGTGACCAATAAACGTGATGTTTTCTGTTTGAGCCTCCTGTGGGGAATGAGGTCGCTGCGAGGACGGAGGCCACCGGCCAGCCCAAACCAGGGTGTCCTTCCCTGGGGTGCTCAGGGTGGCATCCCTGCAGAGGTACGCCTGCAGGTGTGTACCTGGCATTACGGAAATCTCATCGCAAGGGTCTGGGCGTTGCTGTCCCGGGAGGGCAAGGGGTGGTGTCACAGTTCGGGTACCTCTCATCCACCCTGCCATGTAGCAGCACGGGGTACAGGCTGCTGCAGGGGGGTTGGGGGAAGCACGCCTCCGCAGAGGAGGAACCCCATCCTGACAATGTGGAAGCAGAAACCAGTGGGAAATTGGGGCCTCTAGCTCAGACCATGATGGCGAGGGGCTCACGCAAGTTGTGCAGCTAATTAAGCCCTAGGAATGAGTTCCTGACCTGGCAAGGCTTGAGCTGGCTCGCCCTCGGCACCATTCGTGGGGCCGCCTATGCCAGAGCAAGCTGTGGCTAGGGATGCACCATGCTTCTGCCCCTCAGTGGGTCCCGTCCCGCCTAGGAAAGGCACCCCCTCACCAGTATTTGGGGAGAAGAGAGCATAAAGCCAGCAGACTCGGTTTTCCACAGGGCCCTTCCATCGCTGGTGTGCCGGCGTGGCCTCCTCGCCCTCCGCCAGCTCCCCCTTCTCCTGGAGGGTGTTTAACTCTGTAAAACAAAGCCTGGGGCCCTGACCTTCAGCCCCTCAGCACATCTCCTCCGTGTGGAGGGTTTTTGTTGAAGGGAAGCATAACTCTGAGTACGTACTTCAGCTGGAGCACACGCTCGAGGGCTTTGCTGAGCTGATGGCTCGCTCCCACTTCACTAACAGGAGGGGGTTCAATGGGTGACCCCGAACAACAGCACCGGCATTAGAAAGGACGGTACTTCTTAGGGGAGGGAATGTCCCCTACTGCTGCTGGGGTCACAGACTGAGGAGGAGGTGAAACGGGGGCCGGGAGGACTGGTCCGGAAGACCCTCCTATTCAAACTGCAGGAGCGCTGCGAGGGGGCTTTTGGGGCTGCCGGCCAAGGCAGGGACAGGCGGGAGGATGAATGAGGATGGGAACAGCCTGGCCACTGGTGCAGGCTATTGGCATAAAACCCATCTCCTCCGGAGCCCGGAAGCTCGGCCCACGCCGAAATCTGTGTAACCCCCTGCCTGAGAAAAGCAGGAACAAAGCGGGCACCAGGCTCCGGCAGGGAGTTGGGTGCTGCCCCCCGCCTCCCTGCCAGACGCTGCTGGCACGATCCCAGCCCTGTCCCCGGGTCGTGTGGCTCCGTCACTTCTGGGGTGGGAGACACGGGGTGACGGCGGCAAAGCTTCTGCAGGGCGACCTCCTCTCCCCCAGAGGGTTACAGCCAATTGGGCTGACGGAGGGCTGGGGGGATGCAGGAAAACTTGATGGAATCTATCCAGACATTTTAAAAGCTTACAGCAAATGCCTTCGTATAAGGCTCCTCAGGAAGCAAAGGCATTACGGAGAGATTAGAAACCGGTTAGGAGACAGAAAATCAAGAATAGGGATAAATATTTGATTTCCATCCTGCCCCAGCTCTCTGCGGGAAGCGGCGGCTGCTTCTCACCCGCCTGGGGAGGGGGAGAGAGAGACGGGAGCGTTTATTTTCAGTCAGGCGAGCCTCGCAGGGGCTGCAAACCAGCGGCAGGGCTCAAGAGGTGGAGGAGACAACATATCAATGGCGTTGCTGGCTGGAAGGAGTGACTACGGTGGCTCACCCGTAGCGCTTGCTTCTGGAGTAACCAGGAGCACTCCGGTGGCCTGCGTCTCTAAGGGCAGCCGGTTGGAAAACAACGCGCCGCGTGCTGAGGAGCTGAGGAACGACAGCCACCCTTTGGCTGTCTCGTCTTTGGAAGAGGATTTTTAACAACGGCGGTGCGGAGGGTTTGCGGTTGGGGTGGGTGCACTCAGCTGGGACGCTGTGTGGTGGCCAGGTACGCGAGATGGGGAAGGTGGGAGAAGAGGGAAAGGCATGGGGGAAATCCAAGCAGTGATCGGGC
>NW_010253969.1:10852-11414 GCF_000690775.1 Eurypyga helias
AAGGGATGGGAGCGGAAACGGGCAGATGCGATGGATCCCACCCACGTGCTTGCCTTTAGCTCCCCACCAAGGGCTGTTAACACACTTCAAAGGGAGGAAAGGGACTGCTATTTCCCCTCCTCATCCAAAGGACTCACTGCTGCAGGGATTTCCGCAGGCCAGGGGCTTAGCCAGACTCAAACCGCGCCCCTCCCCATCCCGCAAAGGGCTTTGTCCGGCAGCAAGGACGACCAGGTCAAACACAGCAAGGGGAAACCTCCGCGTCTGAAGGTACCAGGTTGGAAACCACCGCAATTCCCGACCCCCTCCAGCCCCTGCCCAGCTTTCTGGAGCGCACCACCAGCTGTGCAGGCTCTTCCTCCCTGGGAGCACGGGCAGCTCTGGGACCCCTGCCCCGGGGTGGGCTTCGGGGAGCTCCTGTGCTCCCTGACACCTGCGGCCTCAGGGCTGGGCTCGTGGGTCGTGGCTCGCTGGGGCGTTTCAACCTCCCGGTCCTCACGAACCAGGTCAGGCCAGCCCGTACTTTGTCCCTGGGAGGTGACACATCCAAAGCCCCCCATTA
>NW_010253970.1:0-4137 GCF_000690775.1 Eurypyga helias
AAGTTTCCCGCAGGAAAATGGAAGTCTCGTTGGGATTCGGGTGGGAAGGTGTTTAAAACAGGCGGCAAACGGGCAGGTGCCTGGGCCCAGCACCGGCTCAGCAGTGTTGACTTTCAGCACTGGGGAGGCACCGATAAAACTGTGACTTCCCTGGGCAGCACCCAGGGCTCCTCTGAGGGTCCCAGAGGATGGGGGTCCCCCTCCACCTCTGACACCCCTCGCACCGACCCGCCACTCATCGACAGTGCTCCCTGCCAGGAGTCAGTGAAAGTCACAGAGTCACGAAATGGTTTGGGTTGGAAGGGACCTTAAAGACCATCCAGTTCCAACCCCCCTGCCATGGGCAGGGACACCTTCCACTAGACCAGGTTGCTCCAAGCCTCATCCAGCCTGGCCTTGGACACTTCCAGGGATGGGGCATCCACAGCTTCTCTGGCCAACCTGTCCCAGTGCCTCACCACCCTCTCTGGGAAGAATTTCTTCCTTACACCCAGTCTAAACCTCCCCACTTTCAATTCAAACCCGTTACCCCTTGTCCCATCACTACAGGCCCTTGTAAAAAGTCCCCCTGGGAAACAATGCCAAAGCAGCATCCTGCGGGTGCTGCAGGCACACGGTGGGGTTGGACGTGCTCCCACGCCCACAGGTGCTGGGGTGGGTGAGTGGGCAAGGGCTGGCAGAGCCACAGCCTGGGCAGGGAAGGTGCTGGCAGTGCCCGCTCCCGGCTTTGCCCCTGCAGCAGGAGGAAGCCCCAGGCTCTTGTCCCTGCTCCCCATTCTTGATCCCGCTCAGCAGCAGGAAGCCCCTTCCCAAGTAGTGCTGCGGTTCTGCAGTTTCCACCCCAGCAGCAGCTGGGACAGGGTGGCCTCGCTTGCTCTGGCTGCCAAGGGTCTCCTCCACATCTGCGCGTCCCACCCTTTCCTCAGGGAAAGGGCTTCCCAGCAGCCCATCCTTGATCCTGCAAGCATGTGGCGGCTCCCGGCGCGTCCAGGCAGACGCCTGCTCCCCAGCTGCCCTGCTGATGTGACCAGGAGGGCTGGGGGTGCTGGGCCATCCCGCGCCAGGGCTGCTCTTGTGCCTGGCAGCAGCAGCCCTTACCCTGCCCTGCAGAGCCTCCCCGGGACCCGCCGTGATGGTAAAACAAAACAGCCAGAAGAAGAAGGGTAGAAAATGTTGCTGAGGCAGCCCAGCCCGTCGGTGGATTCGCAGGGCGTGTGCGTTTCCTATCAGGAAACGTACCAGTGCGTTCTGGTTTCTGGCATGTGGCACTGTGCATTAAAAAGTGCAAATGATAACAAAAAGGGGTATTTTTGTCACTCTTCTTTTTTTATTTTTTTAGTCTGCCATGACTCGGCAAAAAAAGTTGAGGTCTGTGAATTCAGCAGAAATTCAGGTGCTTGCAGTGTGCTGAGGGTTGGGCAGCTGGAGCTTTCCGTATCACCGGAGAGCAAGTGTGGTGAGCGGCTTTGGCTGGGCGCGGCTGCACCCAGCTCCCTGGTTCCTCCTCTGGAGATATGTACGGTTAAACCGGAGCTGTAGGGTCCTGTCCCCAGAAAACCTCCCAGAGAGGTTTCCTACCCCACCTCCAGCCCAAGGAACCTGCCCAGACTGACACCTCTTATCCAGGTGTTCCTATAAAAAATGCAAGGGGACAAATCAGCTTGGGTCAGACCCCTCGATGGATCCCTGACATCTCCTGGGCATCACTTGGTGTGGAGAGCTGACTCCAAAAGTCTCCCATTCCCCAAAAGAGCAAGGCGATGCCCTGGTTCCCCTTGGGGTAGGAAGAGGAGCCACGCTGTGCTCCCCGCAGGAGCACGCTGCAGGGTCTGCGCTTGCGAAGCCTTCCCGTGAAGCGTGTTTGTTCTGTGTCCTCAAACGGCTCCTCATGTCGGAGGACGTCTCAGAGCGCACCGTGACCCGTGGCTCGCGTGCTGCCAGGGGAGCACAGAACGAGGAGCTTCCCCAGGCGCAGCACGTGTAGCACACAGCGGCATGACAGCAGTTACGGTTCTGAGCGTGACTGGCCTCTGCAGCCAGTGAACCAGGGGGAGAAGCCATTTATTTATCTATTCGTGTACCTGTCTCCTTCCTCCAGCTCTGCGGAATGCATGGATGAGTCCCTGGCCCAACACGCTTGCGAGTGAGTTTGGTTTGTCAAGGCAGATGGGGACATGGGGTTCCCAGGAGGGCACCGACGGCCGGAGGGACCAGCCTCAGCTGCCCAGTCCCTGTGCATCCCGCTGAGGGATGGCCTCGTACTCTGCATTTCCATTACAACTGTGCCTTGGGTGTCCCAAAACCAGAGTCCCGCGCCTAAGCACAGACCGTGGCAAAGCACCACGCTAAGTTTTCCAGGCAAATGGGGGCAGTGGAATCTGGTGTCCATCTTTGCTGCCCAGCCCCTGTGCATCCCGCTGAGGGATGGCCTCGTACTCTGCATTTCCATTACAACTGTGCCTTGGGTGTCCCAAAACCAGAGTCCCGCGCCTAAGCACAGACCGTGGCAAAGCACCACGCTAAGTTTTCCAGGCAAATGGGGGCAGTGGAATCTGGTGTCCATCTTTTTCGGCACCACCCCATCCCTGCTGTTGCCGGGTGGCTGGGTGGCTACGCTGGGGGAGCGTCTGCCCGCTGCCATCCCTCCCTCAATACGCCACGGGCACTGCACAGCCCCGGAGCACACTGTAAATAGTCGGAAGCGATGAATGGATTTCCCCTTCCTCTCCATGTGTGCTTTAGATTTTTGGCCGGATATGGCATGGGCTCGGGACACACCAAAACATGAGGCTCACTCTCTGGCAGCCCTGGCTTTCACGTGGGAACAGCTTGGTTTGTGAAGCAGTGTGGGGCTTGTTGGCGGGTGAAGCTTACTGTGATTTCCTAGGGAATGCCTTTCCTTTGCCAGGAGAAGACAGCCCGCCGGAGGCTGGGGCAGCCTCACAGGAGGGCTGGGTGTGGGACCCCCTGGGACTGGGGGGGCAGTGGGACGATGCTGTGCCGGCACTGGTCATGGGAAAGCTGGGCTTTCTGCTGCTTTCCCTTTCCCCCAAGACACGTTTACTGCAACATGGAAGGCTTCCTCCTCAGGCAGCAGCCATCCTTCTGTGTGGACTGGCCAGCTTTTCATCGCCCTGCCTGTGCTCGCACTCAGACCCTTTCAACCCAGGCAGCAGCCCCGCAACAGGCTGCGCAGGCTTGAGTCGGACCCTGGCATGGCATGGAGCCCAGGTGGGGCCATGCCTTGGCACCCCAGCTTGTGGTGGCAGGAGACTGAGGTGTCACAAGGTGTGTTCGGCCTCAGCATTGCCACACGCCACTTACCAGGGGGGAGCCTGTGTGGGGCAGCTCCCGCCAGCTCCTGGAGTCAGGGCTGTCTCCAAACAATGGGTGGAGAGCAGGAAACGCCGCATGGGAAACAGGATTTGGCTCCGCTGCCGCCGCCGCCAGCCACAGCCCCTTGGCCCCTTTCCTTTCCCTGCTCCAGAGAGCCCTTCCCACAGCCATCGTCTGTGGGGCTGTGCCGAGGGGACGGGGATGCTGATGGCCAGGCGGGCTGGGGCATGAGACCTTCTGCACGGCGGGCAAGGGGTGGGGTTGGGATACCTCCTGGCCGGGCTGGGGGCTCAGCATGGCTCAGGGATCCCTGAGCATGCAGCCCTAGCCCTGGAGGGGTGAGCGCCTGCTCCCCGGGAGAGCTGCCGCCGGGCAGGAGACCTCAGTGGCCTCTTGGCTACCAAGCCCTGCTCCTGAGCAGCCGGGTGGCCACCGAGCAAGTGGCAACAGGGGCACCTTTCTTGCCGTGCCCAGGCTATGTGCCAGAGGAGGTGGTCCCAGCTCCCGCAGGTGCGGAGCAGCCTGGCAGAGGCAAGATGGGGGGCGTGGGCAGGTAGCGGGGGTCCTGAGTTGCCGCTCACGTGGAGCCCCTAGGCAGCCGCGGCCTCCAGCTCCAACTCCTGTGGCTGGGACATGCCGGGGATTTTCTGACCTGTGCCAGATTCGAGATACGTGCCAAGGACATGGGACTCCAGGTTTATCTTCTGCTGCTTCTCCCAAGGCTGGCAGGTAAATCACCCCTTTCCCTCTACTCCGTGGAGCCGCCCCTGCCGCGGGGAGGCTTTGCGGGGGGGGGGGCGG
>NW_010253970.1:4165-5670 GCF_000690775.1 Eurypyga helias
TTGGAGGGAGGAAACCTCCCTCTGCGATCCGCCATTTGGAGATCTCTGAGGCCGGCACTGCCGTCCCCTGCCTGCTTCTTCCCGGCATGGGGCTTGGTGTCGGCAGCTTGCAGGAGGAGAGGGTCCCCGGGACCTCTGTCCTGCTGTATGTGTGGCTCATGGGGGGGGCTGAGCCCAATGGGGATCTCCAAAAGGAGAGTGGAAATGCCCACTGTGCCATCCTGATGGGTCTGCACCTAACCTGGCTCTGTCCTGGCTCTGCCTCCTGGGCTGGGGGTGGCAAAAATGTCCTGGAAAGGGGATGACATCTGGGTGATGGGGCCTGGCCCTGAGGCAGATGGCTGTGCCCTCATCCAGTCATGACATGGTCTCGTGCTCCCGCACCCCAGGGGCCATCCTGGACATCACCCTGATCGCCAACGTGCAGAGCCTGTCCCACTCTGACTTCTTCCTCTCCTGCGTCATGGGGGAGCGCGACGTGAGCTACCTGCAGATCGAGCGGGAGAACAAGATTGTGATGACGCACCCCAAGATGGGCTTCCAAAACTACCGCAACCGCAGCAACCACGTCCAGGCCAGGGGCTTCTCCATGGCTGACCTGGTGGGGATCCTCTACTGCCTGGGGCGCACCCCAACTGAGCAGGCCCAGGTAGTCTACGTGCACAACAGCCGCAACGGTGAGTGGCTGGGGGGGTGTCAGGCAGCTCTCTGCCAGCTGGGTCCAAAGGGGAGCCACCTGCCCCGTGCTTCGCAATCCCGGCGTCAGCTGGCATGGTGGGGGCAGCGGTGACTCACGGGCTGGGTTTGGGGTGGAAAGGGGGGGATGTTCAGCTGGAGGAGTGTGGCCGAGCCCCTGTGGAGGTGTGCGGGGAGAGGTGGCGGCGTGGGCAGCTGGCTGGGCTGGGAATGGTGCCCGGCAGCAGGGCAAGGTCCAAGAGGAAGCTGGGCGCCCTTGGAGGAGGCGGTGGGGTCTGGAAATCATTAACCAGGGTGGAGGGCAGCCCATGGGAGCTGTGCCAGCCTCGTGCCCCCACTGCAGGCTCCCGTTGCCACAGCAGCACACTGCTGCTCTGGCAGTGGGGTCTCCATGAGAGGCACTGCCAGGGTGCACCACAGCTGGGGGCAGTGCTGGGCGGTTGTCCTCCACTCCCATTCTGGGCCGTATAAGCCAAAAGGGCCTCCCCGAGCTGGCCAGCGGCAGGGATACTGCCTGGGGCAGCACTCTCCCACACTGCCCCCCTCAACCTCCGCTCCCTCCGTGCTTGAGACGTTACAAAACTATTAGGATTGATGTTTCCTGTGATAGCTGTTTGCCTCAGGATGCTGTCTAGCTTTAATTTATAATGTTTTGGCTAAAACAGTCAACCTTTTACTGAGAATGAGAGGGATACCAGTTGTGTTAAATCACAGCTTTAGCATATTATTCTGAGCAGCTGTAGTATCTCCAAGCTGGGAACAGAGGCTGGTGGCAGGGTCCAATCATCCCCCATGGAGCAGGGACCAGC
>NW_010253970.1:5725-8749 GCF_000690775.1 Eurypyga helias
TGGACAAGAGCGGCACAGAGGTGCCGAGGGGGGAAGGCAGAGGCACTGGGAGACAGGATGCGGGCATGACTGTGCAGGTGGGGGGGAGGGGGGGCGAGGAGTGCAGCAGTGGGCTCTGCACCCCTATATTAGTCCCAAGGGAGGTGACAGCTCTGGGGTCCTGTTGGGATGATAGGGCATCACATAGTGGTGGGGTCCCGGACAGCACTCCACTCCTGGTTTGCCATAGCCAGGCCAAAATACTGATGTAGAGGAGCCGGTCATTGTTGTCGTGGTTTAACCACAGCCCGCAACTAAGCTAAGCACGACACAGCCACTCGCTCACTCTCCCCATGGCGGGATGGGAGAGAGAAATCGAAGGGTAGAATTGGGAAAACTCATGGGTTGAGATAAAAACGGTTTAATGGGTAAAGCAAAAGCTGCACACTCAGGCAAAGTGAAACAAGGAATTCATTTGCCACTTCCCGTGGGCAGGCAGGGGTTCAGCCATCTCCAGGAAAGCAGGGCTCCAGCATATGTAATGGTTCCTTGGGAAGGCAATCACCATCACTCCAAATGTCCCCTTCTTCCTTCTTCTTCCCCCAGCTTTACATGCTGAGCATGATGTCATATGGTATGGAATATCCCTTTGGTCAGTGGCGTCAGCTGTCCCAGCTGTGTCCCCTCCCAACTTCTTGTGCACCCCCCGCCTGCTCACTGTTGGGGTGGGGTGAGGAGCAGAAAAGGTCTTGACCCTGTGTAAGCACTGCTCAGCAGTAATGAAAACATCCCTGTGTTATCAACACTGTTCCCAGCACAAATCCAAAACACAGCCCCATACTGGCTAGTGTGAAGAAAATTAACTCTATAGCAGCCAAAACCAGCACAGGTACAAGGCCCTGTGCCCATTAGAAGTGACAAAAAAGTGGCTTTTTTCCAAGTGCCAAACAAACTACTGCTGCTCTGTTTAGTTTAGAGAAGGAGAAATTTAAAAAAAAAAAAGAAAAGAGGGAAAAGGGACATCCTTGCAGGGGGATGAAGGGCTGTGTGCAGAACCCACGGGGAGGCTTGGCATGTATCATCTCTCCTGTTAAGCGCAAAAGGGCACCAAAGCAGGCCAGAGTGATGAAACAGCGGGTGGGGAATGCTGCTAGAGGAAAGCTGGCATCTCCCAAAAGGTCATGCATGAAGAACACAGGAAGGATGATAAACCTGGGAAGTTTTGCTGTAGAAACACAATAAAACAGACCAAAAAGGTCACGAGAAGCAATTTCAGGAGGTTTTAAACCTGGCAATAACCTATTTTTCAGAATACCCAGAGAGGCCACTACAGAAAACCCAAAATTTTTTTTTTTTTTGCATCCATGTGCACAATAGAGAAGCTGGCGAAACTTCTCAGGGAATCTGTCCAAAATGCCAGCGCTGATAGCAGGAGGCAGGCGATAAATAGCCAAATGGAGCAGCATGGTGTTGACATGCTGGGGTTACTGTGAGCGGGGCTGTACCGCTGCCTGTGGGCCGAGAGCGGAGGGCAGGCAGTGAGGCTGCTGGTGGGATGCCAGCCTCTCCTAAAAATTTCCTGGGTCTGGAGCTACAGGCCTGTAAACCCAAATTGGAACCAGGCAAATCATTAGAACCCATAATAAAGGGCAGAATGTGTGCTTACATGGTTCCTGAGGAAGAGGCAGCGTGAGTTTGCTTTGGGAGGGTCACGAGGGCAGCAGCGGTGGGGATGCTGTGGGCGACCTGGCTGTTGCTGTCTGCTTGGGTTTGCAGAGCAAATTAAGAAAATCCCATTTCAAAGGCTCTTTGGGAGCAACTCTGCATTGAGGGTGGGGTGGTCTCTGCACAGGTAAATACCTGACTAGAAGAAAGGGAACAAGGCTGTATCTGGGCTGTATCCAGAGAAGTGTGGCCAGCAGGTCTAGGGAAGTGATTCTGTCCCTGTCCTCTGCTCTTGTGAGACCCCACCTGGAGTGCTGCGTCCAGCTGTGGAGCCCTCAATATCAGAAGGATATTGACCACTTGGAGCGAGTCCAGAGGAGGGCCACGAAGATGATCAGAGGGCTGGAGCACCTCTCCTATGACGAAAGGCTGCAAGAACTGGGCTTGTTCAGCCTGGAGAAGAGGAGGCTCCGAGGAGACCTCATTGCAGCTTTCCAGTATCTGAAGGGGACCTACAAGGGTACTGGGAGAGGACTTTTTACAAGGGCCTGTAGTGATAGGACAAGGGGTAAAGGGTTTAAATTGAAAGTGGGGAGGTTCAGATTAGATATCAGGAAGAAGTTCTTCACGGAGAGGGTGGTGAGGCACTGGGACAGGTTGCCCAGAGAAGCTGTGGATGCCCCATCCCTGGAAGTGTTCAAGGCCAGGCTGGATGAGGCTTGGAGCAACCTGGTCTAGTGGAAGGTGTCCCTGCCCATGGCAGGGGGGTTGGAACTAGATGATCTTTAAGGTCTCTTCCAACCCAAACCATTCTATGATTCTATGATTCTATAAGAACAGGAGTTAATTCGTGGTGTTTGTCATGCGGGGAAGTCCCCACCGGCATGGCACGGGGTCTCTGTGGGGACCTCCTGTGCCACCGGTTGTGGTTACCAGCAACCGAACAAGTGGCCGTGCCTGCTGCTGTCCCCGAGCTGCCTGGGGAGGCATCAGCTGGGGGAGCTGCGGGCACTGCCGCCACCGCGGTGCTGGGGCGGTAGATAAAATTCAGCGTAGGTAAATGCAAAGTGCTGTGTGTGGGGTTGTGCTGGGCTCTCACTCGGGCGAGTGAGACCGGGTGACAGGATGGTGACCACGTCTTTACGAGGCCCCGCAGAACCCCTGGTAGAAAGTCTCAGCTAGTGAGATAATGCCTGACGTGGGATTATCTCACTAGCTGCTGCAGCCCTCCTGGGCTGCAGACCGCTGAAGGCCAGGAGGCGATGCTGGGGTCTTACTGGTACACACGGCGTGTGCAGCGTATGCCGCTTCCTCCTGGCCCCCACCTTTGCCAGGACAGGACACAAGGCTCCGGCCTGGTGCGGTGCTTTGGGTGTGTGC
>NW_010253970.1:9092-9575 GCF_000690775.1 Eurypyga helias
CCAGCACCTCCCCCGGCTGCTGCCACCCACATCCCATGCCAGGCTGGAGCTGACCGGAGGGCAGCTGCCCCACTTCCTGGTGCTGGAGGAGCTGGGAAGGGAGTGCTGGTCCCTGCGGAGGCTTGAGGGGGTCCCAGCTCCCACGCAGGGCGGACAAGTAGACATGTCACGATGTGCCAGAAGAAACGGTGTGGTGGCTGCTGGGCTGCACCGGGGGCGTGTTGTGGGGTGGCTGGTCTGGGGGGTGCAGGTGCTGCCCTTGGGTACGAGTGTTCTGGGGGCTGACTGCTGCTGAGCCTGCCCATCCTCCTCCTCTGCAGCCCACCTCTTCCCTGTGAAGGCCACGCAGTCCGTGAACATTGCTGAGCTGGCCACCTTCTCTGCCAAGGTCCGCAAGAGGAAGGAGACGGATGTCATGTGGAAAAGAAATGGCAAGTAGCCCCAAGGGCAGGTGTGGGGCCGGGGCTGCTCCCAGCCGGCGCC
>NW_010253970.1:9624-9847 GCF_000690775.1 Eurypyga helias
CTACTACCAGACCACGGACCGGCGCGAGGTGAGGGGTGACCTCGTCACCTTGACGCTGCCCAACGTCAGTGTGAGCGAAAACGGGGTCTACAGCGCCACGTTCATGGGGGACAGCCCTCTGTGGAGTGCCTTCTACCGCCTGATCGTGAGAGGTGAGCGGAGCCCCAGCTCTCTGGGGCATGAGGACAGGTGGCTACACTCTGCCCCCCATCCTGGTGCCAGC
>NW_010253970.1:9996-10221 GCF_000690775.1 Eurypyga helias
ATCTGCCCTCCTGGGTTCATGGGCACCCGCTGCGAGCGAGGTAGGTGCCAGGCTGCCTGGCAGGAGGAGCTGTGCCCGGGGCATGCCCGGGTCTCCACTGCACCCCCAGACCTGGGTACCACAGCCATAATCTCTGTGTGCGCCCCCAGCACCTCTCTGCCCACAGTGCCCCGTTTCTGGAGTGGGGTGGGACCATCCAGCAGCAGGACACAGCTTCTGTACCTG
>NW_010253970.1:10292-10815 GCF_000690775.1 Eurypyga helias
GCAGACCACGCTTGTTTTTCCAGCCTGCCGGGAAGGCCAGTTTGGCCGCAACTGCCAGGAGACGTGCCAGAGAGCCCAGGGCTGCAGGGGGCTGAGCTTCTGCCTGCCAGACCCCTACGGCTGCTCCTGCGCCTCAGGCTGGAGCGGCCCCTACTGCAACCAAGGTATGGGGATGTGGGTGTCCATCACATCGCCTGTGCAGCCTGGGCTTCCTTTGGGGCCCTGGCAAAACACCCCCGGCCTGGGAGTGGGCTGAGCAGCGCTGCTGCCTGCACCAGGTGCCTGTGCCCTGTGGGCCCCGTGCCATGGCTGGGGGTAGCTGCGAGCTCTCCTCTTCCCACAGCCTGTCGCCCAGGATACTACGGCCCGGACTGCGCCCTGGGCTGCGCCTGCCAAAACGGAGGCACCAAAAAAAAAGCCCAGCGGGCTGGCACGGACAGCACTGCGAGAAGTCAGGTGAGGCGGACACTGGGCTGCAGCAGGTTTCTGTCCCGCACCCTCCGGTGCGCTCCGGCTCCTTCCT
>NW_010253970.1:10911-19762 GCF_000690775.1 Eurypyga helias
GCTGTGCCAAAAGCATTGCTGAGCACAGCACATGGGGCGGGAATTGGGGCTGGACCACAGTGCATGGCATCAGCCCGCTGGCACCAGGGTCCAGCCATGGCCAGGACCCGAGAAAGGGGCCAGCACGGGCCAGTCCTAATGCTGATTTCTCCATGCCAGATCGGTTTCCCCAGATCATCCAACTGGCCTCGGAGCTGGAGCTCAACTTGGGCTCGGAGCCCATTGTCAGCTGCGTGGCCACCGGCAATCCGCTGCCCACCAGTGACAGCGTGGAGCTGCGCAAGGCTGACGGCACCGTGCTCAAGGTACTGCCACTCACTTGGTGCCTGGTGTTCCCCCCACCCCATCTCCATCCCTGCACGTCGGCCCCAGCCCGCACTGCCGGCCCCCCGCCAAAGCAGTCGTCTCCCCACTCTTCTGCTGAGCAGCTCCAGGCCGGTGTGGGGAGCCAGGGGCTGAGCCGGGGGGCTGACAGCACCCTGTGTGCCCACAGCTCGTCAAAGCCATCATCGAGTCGGGGCAGATCACCTGCGAGTTTCAGGCGCGGCACCTGACGAAGGCAGACACGGGGCTCTGGGAGTGCCGCGTCTCCACAACTGGGGGCCAGGACAGCCGGAAAGTCAAGGTCAACATTCGAGGTGAGGGAAGGATGGCAGCATGAGTGGAACATGCCAGGGTTGCTGGGGAAGGCTGACTGTAGAGTGTGGCAATGCCACCCTGTCCACACTGGACTGGTTGCCACCCACCATGTGCTACAGTGCCAGTAGTGATACTTGCGTGGTGATAAAAGACTTCCCTGATGAAGCTGGACAGAGCCAAGAGGTGGTGGCCATACCCATGCTCTGCTTCTGTTGCTCCCGGTCCCACTGGTGTCGTTCCCTCCTTCCTCCCCAGTGCCACCAGCGCCCCTGAGCGCCCCCCGGCTGCTGGCCAAGCAGAGCCGCCAGCTCGTGGTGTCACCGGTGGACTGCTTCTCCGGCGATGGACCCATCACCTCCATTAAGCTGTTCTACAAGCCCAAGGACGACACCTCGGAGTGGTCATCCATTGTGGGTATGTGTCTGCTGGGGGTCACAGGCACAGGGACCTGGGAGAGAGGGGACAGCTGCCCCAGTTAACGGGGGTCTGGGGTAGGCAGAGGTCTCCATTCCGGGACGCCCATGGTGATGCTGATGAGGATGCCGGTGGTGGGGCAGATAGTGGGTCACGGGCATGGCTCTGACATGTTCTCTTGGCCAACAGTTGACAACAGCGAGAACATCACCCTCATGAACCTCCGGCCAGTGACCGCCTACATTGTCAAGGTGCAGCTGAGCCGGCCAGGGAACGGTGGGGACGGCAGCACAGGGCCAGAGGCTGTCATGGTGACTGAGTGCCTTGGTGAGCCCCCGTCTCCCTCCACCCTGCACAGCGCAGGGTCTACAAAGCCCCAGGGCTGACATGCTGTAAGGTTTTACTGCCTTTTTGTTCTCAGAGCCCACAGTCAAGCCTGTGATCGAAGGCTGGTCCATAGAGGAGAAAAACACACTTCATGTCAACTGGAAACTGCCAAGTAACCATGAGCCAGCACACGGGTTCATTGTACACCTCTTCGACTCCGCAAGACGGCTGGTCTGTGAGAAAAACATCACATCCATCTCCGTGCTCTCTGCCCGAATTGGGGACCTGGAGTTCAACAAGGAGTATGGGCTGGAGGTGCTGGTCTACCACTGTGCCAGCCTGGGGCCCCCCTCCGACCTCTACAAGGTCATGATCAACAGCAAAGGTGGGTCCAGCAGTGCACAGGGGATTATTACAGGTAATTACAACGATAAATCTGTTATAAATGTAACAGTGACCATTCCCAGGTCCGACTGCTTCTGTGTCCCATCTCTGATAGCGCATGAACAGTTACTTAGGGGAAAACGGGTCCTCCTTTCCCCTCCTTTACCCTGCAGCCTCCAGCACCAAGCCACCGAGAGACATCCTAAGCTGAACATGGCATTCAGACCCTCACAAGTGATGCTCATGAACAGATCTGTCCTCCACACCCTGCCCAAGCCCTGATGGACCCGTCTATACTGGTGGCCTTAACAACACCCTGTAGCAACAAGTTTCTCCTTACAATTACACATCGCTTGAAAAATTTATTTCCCTTTGTTTCACTGGAACCTTGCTGCCTGGCAATTTTTCTGGACAGTCACTAGGGCTTGGGGAGAATTCAGCCTCTCCTGGACACAGGCACACACATGCAGGCTCCCGCATGGGTGGGAGACCCTGGGGAGGTGGAGTGTCAGCCTGACCAATGTTTCCGGCAACCAAGGGGGAAGGAATGCACGAGGCCTTTGGTGAGGCTCAGTGCTGGCCACTGTGCATTGGGAGGGCTGGTGAGTGTCAGGTTTGGAGGGTGTGGGGGTTTCTCTGCTGCTTGTTAGAGCTTTGTGTGCTTTAGGGATTGTTGTTTAGGTCATACATTAGGTCCCATGGGGTGGGATGGAGAAGGCGGTGGGAATGACAAGATCCTCAAAACCTGCTGTGTGTGAGTGGTTGAAGAAAGAAAATATCCCAGGAGCTAGTCAACACAGAGACATCTACCTTGCTGGCCCCTGGGGCTGGGAGTGTTTGTGGGTGCAGTCTTGCCCTGTTGTTGTACCTGGAGAGCCATTCCCAGCCCCAGAGTCCATGTCCACCTCCTCCTGCCTCCCCGTAAACACAGGCTGGAGGTCTCTGAGGTCCCTCAAACCTGGCATAGCCTGGTTGCCATTGCCACCCGTGGGGTCCAGTCCTCAAGCCAGCACTCAGCCTGTGCAGCGCCAGGAGCCCCGACCAGGGACTGACACTCTCCTCTCTTTGTCCCAGGACCTTCCTCCCCACGGTCGCTCTCGGCAGAGTCTGTGTCTGACACCGCTGTCAGGCTCTCCTGGCAGGTCCCCGAGTACCCCAACGGGGGCATCACCAAGTACATCGTGGAGCTGCAGCAGGTGGGGGGCACCAGCGAGCCCCAGTGGATTGACACAGACAGCGGTGCTGAGACCACCAAGATCGTCGGGGGCCTCAATGCCAGCACCAGCTATCAGTTTCGCGTTCGGGCCAACTCCCATGTCCCAGGAGAGTGGAGTCAGCCAGTCAAAGCCAAGACCCTGGGGGACGGTGAGTGGGGTGACCCAGCAAGCAGGAAGCTCATGGCTCTCCTGGAGCTGGAGCTCAGCAAAGAGTGACCGGAACAGCTCTACATCAACAGCCCAAACCACTTGTGGGTGTCTTCAGAAATCCTGGTCCTCCTAGTCCTGATGGGGCTGGGGTGGGACAGTGACAGCACGGTACCCGCAGAGTAGCTCTGCCTTAGCCAGAGGGTGATGTGATGTGCAAGGAGCTGAGGAGCAGGACAGAGCCAGCACAGGAGGAGGTGGTAGCTGGACCCAGAGCTGGTTGGAGGTCCAGAAACCAGCAGGTTCCGTAGCAGGGCCTGGGCAGTGACACCCTCACTCCTGTGCCACCATGGTCCCAGGAGCTTGGGATGCAGCTGTGGTGTCTTCATGGGATCCTAGGGTGCTGGGAGAGGGCTGCCATCTTGGTGTGTGGCCACCCGTGCAGCCTGGGCAGGGCTCGGCTGTGGACCATGACCTTCCATCCATCCATCCTTTTGGCAGGAGCGCTGAGTGTGCCGCCCAGCCTGGGCAGCCAGAGCACCGAGCAGTCGGGAATAGACCAGCAGCTGCTCTTGGCCATCATCGGCTCCGTGTCCGTCACCTGCCTCACCATCCTCTTTGCTCTCCTGGCACTTTTTCTCATCAAGAAGAATTTTTTCCACCGGCGCCGCACCTTTACGTACCAGTCTGGCTCGGTGAGTGCCGCCTGCCCTGCCAGGAGCGTGTCCCCAGCTCCCCACATCCCGGCCCGATCCAGGTCACGCTCCATAGCCTCCAGTCCGGACGCAGCCAGACCTCACTTCCACGCAGAGAGGGTGCGGAGCCCACCCTTGCCCATGACACCTGCCCAGCCGGGACTGCCGCACGGGCAGAGGGGTGCCCGGTGCCTCTAACCTCACCCACTCCCATCTGCCAGGGGGAAGAGACCATCCTGCAGTTCAACTCGGGGACCCTGACCCTGACACGCCGGCCCAAACCGCAGCCTGAGCCCCTCAGCTACCCCATCCTGGAGTGGGAAGACATCAAGTTTGAGGACATGATCGGAGAGGGCAACTTTGGGCAGGTCATCAGGGCCATGATCAAAAAGGACGGCCTGAAAATGAACGCGGCCATCAAGATGCTGAAAGGTGAGCAGTGCGGGGGTGAGCTGGGGGGATGCGACTGCGCCACGCTCAGGGCTGAGGAGTGGATGAGCAGAGGAAGGGCCCCTGTTGTAGGACTGAAGCATCTTTCCCTTCTTTGGTTCCAGAGTTTGCTTCGGAGAATGACCATCGGGACTTTGCTGGGGAGCTGGAGGTGCTGTGCAAACTGGGCCATCACCCCAACATCATCAATCTGCTGGGTGCCTGCGAGAACAAGGGTGAGGGCTGTCCCACTCTCCCCTCTCCCCAGCCCCACAGTCCCTGCCCAGCTGTGTGTTCCCCTTTGCTGGGGAGAGGGTATCCCATCATCTCAACCTCCTCCTGCCCCCCAGGCTACCTGTACATCGCCATTGAGTATGCTCCCTACGGAAACCTCCTTGACTTCCTCCGCAAAAGCCGAGTCCTGGAGACAGACCCGGCCTTTGCCAAGGAACATGGCACCGCCTCCACCCTCACCTCCCAGCAGCTCCTTCAGTTTGCTTCGGACGTGGCCAAGGGGATGCAGTACCTGAGTGAGAAGCAGGTACATTCCCAGCAAACCCCCCAGAGCATCTTTCCCCTGGGGACTCCCAGTGAGGACACGAGACACCTGGGGACAGCAGGAAGGAGCGTGTGGCTCCTGCTGACTGCTGGCCCCTTTCAGTTCATTCACAGGGACCTGGCAGCCAGGAATATCCTGGTGGGAGAAAACCTGGCCTCCAAGATTGCCGACTTTGGCCTCTCCAGAGGGGAGGAGGTCTATGTGAAGAAGACAATGGTGAGGCAGGAGCAAAGCATCTCCATGGGGCCTGCACCGACGTGGTGGGCAGGATCCCCACCATCAGTGGGAACAATGCACCATGCCGGGACCAGCTGTGTCACAGCTGTCTGCCATCCGTAGGGCATCCCCAATCCGCTGACAGTCTCTCTCTGTTTCCCTAGGGCCGCTTGCCGGTTCGCTGGATGGCCATCGAGTCCCTCAACTACAGCGTGTACACCACCAAGAGCGACGTGTAAGTCCTGCAGGCAAGGCACCAGGGCTGGGGCATGGTCACGGCTGCCCCCACCCCTCTCCAGGGTGGTGAGTGCGGTGATGCTTTGGCTCTAGGTGCTGCAAGGAGGTGATGGTGGTGCATCTCCCCAGGGAGCTGCCAGCTTGGCCCAAGCCCTGGCTGCCCGCTCCATCCGGGGCTTTGCCCTGTGCCCCTCAGCGGGTCACAGCTGAGGGCTCCACCACAACCTCGTCTCCTGCCCTTTCAGGTGGTCGTTCGGCGTCCTGCTCTGGGAGATCGTCAGCTTGGGTAAGGCTCTTCTTTGTCCCCTTGCCTCTACTCGGGTCCCTGCAAATCTGGTCCTCCTCTGGAGGGGACAGCAAGGGATGGTCCCTGCCGTCCGGCTCTGTGTCTCTGGCGCAGGGGGGACTCCATACTGTGGGATGACCTGTGCCGAGCTCTACGAGAAGCTGCCCCAGGGCTACCGCATGGAGAAGCCGCGCAACTGTGACGACGAGGTGTAAGTGAAAAAATGGCAGCACCTGGATTCCCCCAGCCCGCTGCCCAGGGGGCTCCCAGTACCTCCTCCTGGTTCCCTTCTGCACTGTGGCTGTGGACAAGCTGGGGTCCCACACACCCTTCCTGGACTTTCCCACCTGCTCCCCCCACAAACAGCTTCTCTGCCCCCTCTCCCCCCGGTGCACGCTGAGCCACCACTAGCTCTCTGTCCGCAGGTACGAGCTGATGCGGCAGTGCTGGCGCGACCGCCCCTACGAGCGCCCGCCCTTCGCCCAGATCTCCATGCAGCTCATCCGCATGCTGGAGGCCAGGAAGGTGAGTGGTGGTGGTGGCAGGGCTGGGCACAGGGCACCTGCATTGCCCCAGCTCAGTGGGAGGGATGTCCGCTTGGCACAAAGCTGGAGCATCCTTGGGCTCAGAGGACATCCAGCAGCAGTTCCCGCATGACCCCACACACAGGGAGAACCCCAGGATGACTGTCTGGAATGCAGGGAGCCCCCTCACCTCCCCCCCAGGGTGCTAATGCCCACTAGTGTGACAGTGGGGATGGGAGGGAGACGGGTATGCCTTCACAACCAGCTCCTGACTGGGGTTCCCCCACAGGCCTACGTGAACATGGCCCTGTTCGAGAACTTCACCTACGCAGGGATTGATGCCACTGCCGAGGAGGCGTGAGGCTGTGCTGGCACCGCGCAGAGAGGCAACGCTGGCCCTAACCTGCGGGGACAGTGCTGCAGGGACAAGGGGTTGGCTGTCCTCTCCTGCGGCCGAACGCCAGTGCCCCTTCCCGAGAGCACCTTTCCCGTCGCAGGACTCTGCTGTCCCCTCCCTGACTGCCTCCCAGTGTGTGCTGGCCACGCTGTCATGCCACCGACACAGCTCCATGCTGCTGGGGGACGTGCTGGGATGGCCCCAAGGACAAGTTCCTGCAGGGTGCTTCCAGCAGAGTGGGCAGGAGAGGGGCTCTCGTAGGAGCCAGGGTGCTGATGCCTGCGCCCACAGACACAAATACCCAAGTTTTGGGGCAAGAGGGGAACCAGCAACCTGGCAGCTGCCTGCTCTGCAGCTCTCGGCGTGCTCCAGGCCTGAAGTGGTGCCAGCAGGGCTGCAAGCATCACTGCCGGTGTGCGACGGGGCCACGCGTGCAGAGGGACAAGGGAGAGCGTTGGCTGTGCGCAGCCTCCAGCCCTGCAGTGACCCTTCAGAGCAGCCAGCTCTGCCTCACAGACAATAAACGGAATGCAACAGGCAGCTGAGTGGAGAGGAGATGGGGTCCCAGCTCTGCCCCACTGATGGCACTGGGGAACGGGATGTGGGTCCCAATGGTCTGCTGCCTTGGTGGGCACTCCTCGGGATCCTCTGGTTGTTGGGGTGCCCTGACCCAGGGATGCCCCAGTGCTCCCAGACAAGTCCCAGGATTTGTGGGGATGGGTTTTCTTACTAACCAACTGGGATGTCCCTCCCCCAGCAGTTTTAAGGCTTCAGGAATATGGCAAACAGACCATGTCCTTCCTCTGCACAGCTGCCCCTTGCATGCCTGAAAACTGTTCCTGCAGCTTCCCCTCTGCCAGCTGCTCTTCACCGGGATGGCCCCACGCTGTGTCCCTGCAGGGCTGCGTGGCCCCGCACCCTTTCCTCTCCCCAGCCGGCTGGCACGTGCCAGGGGGTAACTTCCCACCCCGGTGAAGGGACCGTGTGTTTCACCAGCCTGCCCGCACACGTCCCGCTGGGGCGGCTCTCGCACAAGCCGGTCCCTCAAGGTTGGCCTGGGCTCTGCACTGACCCTCCCTCAGAGCTCCTGCGGTCCCTCGTCCTGCACTGCTGTCATTGTTACACTGACAGTGGGTGGGCTTCAGCTCTGGGGGCTTCAGCTTGCTAAGCCCTGGGCATGCCATCCAGCCTCCCATCCAGCTGCCTTTTCTGGTCTGCGGGAAGCAAGAGCTGCTCCTCCAGAGCCGGGTATCCCAGCACAAGGCAGGAGCATTTGCATTTGCCCTTCTGGGCATGACATTTTCTTGCCTCAGAGATGTTTCAACTGTGTTAATACGATTTTGATTTCCCATTCTGGCCTCCAGTACTCTTTGGTGTCCACTGCAGCCATTAGTAAGCCGCCTCTGCCCCATCACTGAGGTCCTCAGTGACACGGTGATGGGGACTGGCCCTCACAGGCAGCCTGACATGTGCCATCACCTCCGCTGCCGGCCAGGAACGGCGCCTGAGGCAGCGTTGGCAGCTCTGACTCAAACCTTTCTGCTTTTTGCCTCCCTGGTGGCAAAGCCCAGCAGTCAGATGGAAAAGGAAGCGGGACCAGTTTGACAAAATTTGACTGTGACAAATGGGTCCTGGCCGTTCCCATCTCTCCTCGGTGACCCTGGTGCTGTCCCTGGCTGCTGCAAGGACAAGGAGACGCCAACCAGCCCTTGGCACGGTGGGGATGTGTGTGCCCTGGCTGGTGGTCTCTGGGCTGCGCCGCAGTGCCGAGCCCCGGCAGGGCGGGACACCCCTCTGGCCCTCTGGCCACTGGTCCCAAGCAGCGGTGGCGGATTGGCACGAGGTTGAACAAGCCTGTGGGACCCCACCAGGGTGGCCTTGCTGCTGCACCAGCACCACTAATATCTGCGTGGGCCCTGCCAATTCCTGTTGTGCCTGCAGCTCTCATCCCGGCACAGCACAGGGATGCCTGCACCCAGGCGGCACAGGGTGGGATGGAGCCAGAGCAGCCACCCCATGCCCTGCACAGGGGCCTCCCTGATTTCTCGGGGGTTGTTTTTCTTCCTACTCCAGCCTCCCGGCATGCCGGTAGCCACAAGGGCAGGACGTGCTGCCTATCTGGTAGGAGCAGTCTCTCTTGGCACGACGGCTGGCGGCGGAGGAGCTGCAGCAGCGTGGTTTTGGGCATGGGGAAGTGCCGGCGATGGGGCGGGGGGAGCCTCCAGCCAGGCTTCCTGAGCTGCACAGCCGACACTTCCCAGATAAAGGTATTGCCCAGAGGAGCTGCAGCAGCTCCCGGGGCACTGGGAAAGACCGAGCACGGCACACGCGGCCCCGACACATGGGGTGTGGGATGGCAGCCTGCCTGCATGGAGGCTGG
>NW_010253970.1:20177-23030 GCF_000690775.1 Eurypyga helias
CTGCTCTCACTCCTGCCTGCCATCCTGCTCAGCCTCCGCACCCCAGCATCAGCCCCCCAGCCGGTGACATCCCAAGGTAGGTCCTTGGGGCCATTTCCTCCTCCGAAGGATGGGCCTGAGCCCTGGCATGCCGAGCATGGGCAGCGAGCACCCAGCGGCAGGGTTGGGGAAGGGCATCCCAGGAGGGCATGCGGGGAGCATTCAGGGTGGGAGATGGACCCCGTTTCTCACCCGTGGGACACCCTGGTGTGCCTGCAGCAAAGGGGCATCCCTGCTGCCTTGCAGGCAGGGCCTGGCCCCTTTGGGATGGCAGCCTGGGGCTCCCAGTCCCATGCGGGTAGCAGAGGGGCTCCCAGCTCATCGAAAGTTCTTGGGAGTTACAATGATGAGGGTCTGAGCAAAATTCAAGCTAACATCTGGCAGCACGGCTCTGTCCTGCGGGTACCACAGCGGCACTGCCAGGCTCACCCCGATGCTCCCACGCCAGCCTTGCTCTGATCTTACGCCAGCTAAGCATCCTCAGTTCTGCCCGTACTTGGCCCCAGCCCAACCCGCAGTGCCTGGCAGAGCCACTTCCAAGCTTCCTCCCGTTTCAGGTCTTTCTTTGAGCACCTCCTCAGCCCTTTTAACACTTTCTATGATAACATAAAAAGCATTAACTGAACAACACCCTGTTAATCTCCTGGTTGTCTCTCCACACCCATGCAAGGTCTCTGGCCACGGCAGGCTCAGGAGCCCATTTCGAGTCCCACCCATGGGAGGGAGGATGGGGTTGGGCTCATACTCCCTCTGCCCACAGCCTCTGTGACAGTGCCGTGCCCCGAGCCCACCGCTGGCTTGGCAGCGCTGCCCGCGCATGGCTGATGTGAGCGGCAGAGCCTCGGAAACGGCCTGCGCCCAGCAAAGATGCTGTGGTAACCCACAGGACCCGCGTGGCCTCCCACCGATGCCATGGGTCACTGTGCCACTAGGCTGCTGGGACCTGGCCACCCCGTCCCCTGGTGCTGGGAGCTGGGGGGGGTCACAGAGCCAGCATGAGGCCTGGGGTGGTGACAATGGGGTGAAAAAAGGGAAGAACAAGTGGTGGGGACTGTGGTCTGTGTGGAGGGAACGTGAGCTGGGGGAAGAAGGCAACACAGGGCTGGGAAAGGAGGAACAGGGCTGGGAGTCAAGACAAGGGAAGGGACAAGGAGAGCAGGGGAACACCAAGAAGGTGGCAGGGACATTTGGGGACTGTTGCTTATTCCACCAGGGTGGGCTCAACTGGCAGCACAGGGGTGTGTAGCAGAGAACAGATGCACTCAGAACATGCGGCAGAGCTGGGCACTGGCAGGGGGCTCGTTGTGGGGTTCTGCAGCTGGGGCAACCCCAGGAGAAGGAGGCACATCCCAGGAGGAGGAAGACTGGAGCAGGTCCAAGGGCAGCGGCAGTGGGGGAGAAGGGAGTGCTGGAGCAGCCAGGCCACCCTTCTGCTTCACACATCTGCATCTTGGGGGTGTCTCCTTTTCCCTGACAACAGGGACGGGCCCCCATATGCCCACAAAGCCACTGGTGTTTGGGATGGGGATCCTGCAGGGCGTGATGCTCCAGCTCATCCCCATGATGACAGGGAGGGCAGCTTGCTAAGTGGGGCAGAGAAACCCACAGCCCCCCAAGCAGTCCCTGGGGTGGGTTTGAGCATCCCCCACCCCAGCTCAGAACCACACACACACCCCCAACAGCCCCGAGGCCCTTTCGCTCTCCCCGGGATGCTGCTCCTCCTTATCTCACTTCCGCGCACCTTCCGGCACGAGCAGGGCAGGGGTGCTTCCCCCCAATCGCCGGGGCCAGGCCCCAAGCCCCCCTCTGACCGCAGGGCTATTTCGGGATGTTTGTTTGTCCCGAAGGACCCTGTGTGCTGAGGAGGGGGGAGCAGGG
Organism: Eurypyga helias; assembly: GCF_000690775.1. Taxonomy (NCBI): domain Eukaryota; kingdom Metazoa; phylum Chordata; class Aves; order Eurypygiformes; family Eurypygidae; genus Eurypyga; species Eurypyga helias. Next base: position 22,095 of record NW_010253970.1, read on the forward strand.
GGCCGGCCGGCAGGGAGCCCGGGTGGGATGGGGTCGGGTTTGTGCCAAGGGGCTCCTTCATGCCCACACTCCTCACAGACGCTGCGCTGCTGGCCGGGGTGCCCGAGGACATCCTCTGCTTCTCCCGCTCCTTCGAGGACCTCACCTGCTTCTGGGATGAGGAGGAGGAGGCGGTGAGCGGGACGTGCCACTTCTACTACTGGTACAGCAGGTAGGACAGCACAGCCCAGCCTCCCCCCTGCCCTGAGCAGGGTCAGGGTGCTGCAGCTCTCTCTCCGTGCCACTCCAGTGGCTCCCAGCTGCAAGGAGAGATGGTAGCCCACAGGAGCTACATAGCAGCCACCACACACCCTGTGGCCAGGCTGGGACCATGGCTGTCCCTCAGTCCCATGGGGATGGGGTGGGCGGGGGCGTAAAGAAGGAGCCGGTGACACCAAGGTCTCGGTGCCGAGCCCTCAGTCCCCTCTCCTCCAGGCTGACCCCAGGCAGGAGGTATGGGGTGCTGAAGGACCCCACTCTCTGTTCCTCAGAGATGTGCCCACTGCGTGCATGGTCACCACATGGCACTGCGGGGCTGGCAAGACACGGCACGTCTGTGTCTTCCCCGGGCAGGATGTGCGGCTCTTCACCCAGCTCCACCTCCGCATCCTGGACACCACCACCAACCAGACCAAGTACTGGCGGGAGCTCAGCGTGGACGCGGTGGGTGAGTCCCTCTCAATGGCAATACCCGTGTGACACCATGAGAGTCCTTGGACCTGGGTCCCCTGCCCTTCCTCCTGCCCCTGTGCCCCTGCCCTGGGGGGAGCAGTAGGACTGGGGGTGCCCAGGCAGGGGCAGCTGCAGGAGAGCAAACACCCCAGCATATCCCCCACAGGTCTCATCGCCCCCCCGGCAAACATCACAGCCCACTGGGCCGGGGCTGTGGGCCAGCTC
>NW_010253971.1:0-18818 GCF_000690775.1 Eurypyga helias
GGGGGAAACAGGTGTGACCAGGACGGGGGCGGGCGGGAGGACCCTGTGGAGCCACGGATCTCTTCCCCACGGAAAGCCAGTATTTCATGGTCCATTGGCCTCTGTTGATGGAGGAGGCTATTAATCCTTCCACCTAATGGGGAGATTGTGTCTAAACTCCAGGTTTTTACCAATAAAAATGTAGATTTTCATCCTTTGTGCGCATGTAACATCACAGAAAGCGGAGTTGGAGTAAGGAGTAAGATACCGAGTTCTGTCAAGGGCACGATCTATTACAGCTTGCCTTTCTTGTGGCTTTCATACTCTAAAATCAGACATTTTTAAACTGGGTCTCACTTGTTGCCACAGTTTTTCAGGCCTTGCTGTCAAAATACATAGTATGGCGAGGCCTGGATTTCTGCATTTCATATTGAATTTTTGCTCAGTTAAATACAAACTTGAAATAGGGTATCTTTGAAATTTACTCCTTTACATTTTGCCCGTTTTGATCAGTTGAGGTAAATCTTCTCAGTCTTTGCTGTTGTAAAATCAGGCTTAAATTAAAGACTTAACTTTTCAGTGTTCCCAAACTGAGACATGTATAGCTTTCTTTTCATGGATATTTGGAGAGCCCAGAACTGCCAACTGCTCACAGAATTGCTGGCTTAGTGACAACATGATCAAAGAACTATGTAGTTATCACTTGAGGTACATTTCCAAATTTCTTAGCTCCTGCTTAGGCTCTTTTAGAAGTAGCTGGACATTATAAGCATTCAACACATAAATCCTGAGAATCTAGTCCTAAATGTGGGAACTATCCTTGCATATGTTCATATGGGTACCCCAAACCATCCATATTAACAGCTACTTTCATCTTGTTCATGTCAAGGCAAAACTCCTACACACTTTGATCTGTCTGATATCAAACCCTTATGCATCTCTCCTGCTGCAAACAGAAAGTAAGATAATACTGAGCTTGGGATCCCTTCCATCACTTCCACAGCCAAAACATTGACTACTGGAACTGGAACATTTCAAAATCTTTATCAGAACTCCCAAGCTTAAATATTAAATGGGTTTTATCCAGAAGTTTGAAGAATACAAAAACTTTCAAGGGGCTTGTAAATTTTTTTTTCCTTATTCTGCAATCTAAGGCTGTATTGGCTTCATAGGTATGGTTCTTACTCAATCTTTCCTTCTTTTTCTGAACAGTAATTGGACTTGACAGATGCAAAGGTTTATGTAGTATCTAGTCACAATATCTTGGAACCTGAACAACGGGCTAAGTTCTTCTATGCCTCCCAAAATGTCCCATTTAACTTTAATCGCTTGTAGTTCTTACAGCCTTGGTCTCAAAGGCTTTTCCAACATGACTCAGCAAACCATTTCAGCTAAACATTAAACGAAGTAAGTAACAGCAGTTTGCAGCCATAGAAACAGGTCTATTGCAGTGGCAGAACCAGCGAAGTCCTGAATCTAGCAACCTGGTCTAGTGGAAGGTGTCCCTGCTCATGGCAGGGGGGTTGGAACTAGATGGGCTTTAAGGTCCCTTCCAACCCAAACCGTTCTATGATTCTATGAATTCCAATCCCCATGCTGTAAATGTTAGACAAGCACAGTATTACTGAGTCAGTGAGACATGGGTCAGATCTAGAGAGCTGCAGGTGGGCAGAGACTATTTTTGGAATAAGCTTCTCCAGAAATTAAAACATTCCTAGAATCCCATGCATTTCCATCAAATAGAATTTGATGTAAAAGTCTAACGTGGGTGTTTTCAGCATCCATGCCACAAGCAGCAGACACAAGTTGATGGCGGATGCGTCTTCCTGGTGAATGTGTGCTCCGTTAGTACAGGCTGGAGGAGTAGCTGTCACTTTGCACTCTGTCTGCATTTAATCTTGCAGGCTTACTGAAAAAGATAAGTTTGCAGCTTTTGTTTGGGCAGTAACATTCAGTGACAAGCAGTAAATATGTACACTCGGGGGTTGTCTGGGCACCAGGAGTAAACTGAGGGGGACTGTGGTTATTTTGCTGCCAAGACTATAGTGAATTTGCTTAACACATCTAGGAGAGAAGTATTTTCTTTTCTTATTGTGGAAAATAAAATAAATAAGTAGCCAAAGAGCTAATTGAATCTGTTTTCCTAATAGATCTGTCTTGTCGTTGACTGACTGCAATGCTTATGAATGCTCAAGTTCCAAATGAAACTTTTCCTACTTTATTATTGAGCATGTAGAAAGGTTATTCTTTATGTGGCTTAGCTTTTCCTTTTTTTTTTTTTAAATTCAATTGAGGCACTTTAACCTCAGCTGAAACATCTATTTTCATTAGGCTTCAAAGAAGGTAATGATGGCTGTCTTAATCTGTGAAACTAGTCCCAGATCCTGCCTAGGTCTGGTTGAGTTACCCTGTCTATGTCCCAGCTCCCTGTCACGACAAGACCCAGTTACATACATTGTACTACCACTTGCAGCAAAGTACACAGCTTTGAGGGAGGTCACTGCAGAGTCCAGCAAGTCCCTTGATGTGGATGATCAGAGGCCCAGGGCTGTGATCAGACTGATGAAGAGTGTGATCACAAAAGCTTTGTATTTACAGGAAGTGAGACTAATAAAATACAGAGCTAATTCCTTTAGTTTGAATGGTACAGGATACTGTTTTTTTATTCGACAGCTAAGCTGATTCTACAAAACCCAGAGTCTTTAAAAAGATAACTGAAGTTCTGGACTTGGCAAGGCCAAGTCTACATCTGGTGTGAATTCAGTGGAAACAGGCTGATGTGTAGGAAATGAGAAGCTGGCCTGTAGCACGGGGTAAAAACGAAGATCAAAAAGACCTCTGAAGTGTGCTGTTTCCCATTTATGTTTCTTTACTGGCCTACTGGCCACAAAGAAGTTTGATTCCATTATGGCCCATCTGGTAGGAGTATGCAGTGAATTACAGGCCCTGCTCCCCAGTGTAGTTCATCTCAGAAACCACCCACTGTTCCGTTCAATTTATCCAAGAAAGCTCAGTAACAAGGTAGATTTGGGAAGCAGCTTTGTGGGTTGCCAAGACTAGACTCCACTGCACTTGCAGAGGAAGAAAATTGCAGAACTTGGGATCCTCTGCCTGGGAAAGTAGAACTAGTCTCAAGAGCAACAGCTTAGGTATCCCAGATGACGTTACTTGTAGGTGCCACACAGTTAAGATTTTGGTTAGTCTGCTTCATTGGACAAACCATGAAATCAATTGTCTTCAGATGAATGCAAGAAGAATGGGTTGAATGTGAGGAGTAAACATTTGACCAGAAAAATTGTGTTCTTCACTCCAAATGAAGCCCAGGGAAACAGAAGTTGCACACATCTTTAAGGAGGGACTCAGCTGCTGCTGACAGCAAACCTTGGGTTCATTCAAAAGGCAAGTAGTGGACTTGTCCTTCTAGGAAAAGAGAAGAGGAAAATCAGAATTTGCACTTTATATGTTTCTAGGTTTACCAGTGTTTGTCTACTGGTTTTTTCACTTTTTTATTTGTTTAAAATAAAAAAATGTTCAGAGTTTCCTAATGTTTAAACACTTTTGTTGGGATTGAAGCGTCATTAACATGAAGTTCTGCAGATATAAGCATTTGTAGGCTTTGGTCCTTTCTTTTTAATGCAAAGCTTTTGGAGAAAATTTACATTCATCTAAGTCTTACCATAAAGAGATTGGTTAAAAATCCCAAACCAGTCATGCTCTTTTCTTCAAAAGTTACTCTGGAATGCAAGGAATTCAGCTTGGAACAATTACATTATTTGCAATGATAACTTCTTAGCAAACCTTGGAATAGTTTATGTGGTTAAAAACCTTTTCAAGAGCAATTGAAAAATTATGTTATCCCATCTATTGTTTAAAGGATTCCATGTGGTACAGTTCTTTGAATATATGGGAAGCAAATGAAGCCAAAAATGAAAATTTGGCAGGCAAAAATCGAAGTGCTTCCATTGGCGCTAAATCTAGATGTATGCACATTAATGATCTCATTTGAAAGATGTCTATATTAAGAATTGAAAGCTCTCTGGGTTCTCAAGGGACAAGCTCATTGAATATTGTGATGTACCATGAAACTAAACAATTTTTCTTACTGCAAAATAACCAAGGAATCAGAAACTCATTCTGTATGCATAATAAAGGACACAGTAAGAGCATAGTCTTTTGGGTAACCTCGCTCAACAATACTTCATTAGAATTATCATTGCAGAGAGGCACAAACCCAGTGCTCCTTTTACTTGCACAATCCTTCACCGGAAGATCTAAAAATATGTTGTAGGGAAAAATCGTGCTTAGCCATGCCCAAATCGGCCTTCATCAGTGATTCAAGTGGAGATGCTGGGCTCTGTATGGCAGTAGTTGGAGTGTGGACCCAGCAGTCCCTGCTGCCAGTTCTGTTATTGTAGCAGGATTTTATAATAGAGGAGAGTGGGCACCAGCAAGGCCTGTGTCAGTCACCACGGCTTCTTCAGACCTCACCCAGCAAAGCCTAACGTGATCCAGCAGCAGGGACAAGGCTTATGGAATCCCAGAGACAACTTTCTTGTTTTTCACTCTGTTCATGAGATTATACTTCTTTTTAAAAAAAAAACCCAAACCTAAAATAACAATAGGGGATTCTGCTTTTGGGGGCTGTTTTACATGCAAGTATTGCACATAGTAGTATTTTTCAGAACAGAAGACCATGTTAGCAGTAGCATCTCATGCATTCAACTGCCTAATCTTGAGAAGACCGGTTCATTAACATCAATAAAATGAGTCACATCAGATCTGCAGGATTGGGCCATTTATCCCATTTTCTTCCTTTGAGGCATAAGCAGATCAGATATCCCATAAATTCTAATGATTGCAATGCCCACTTGCCAGGAGAAGGAAGGAGTGTTGCAAGTACTATAAAATTTGTTGTCCCATATGTGTCGTATTAAATGGTGTAGCCAAATGATTTCCGTGTTAAGACTTAACAGCAGTGCTCATTTGGGAGTGTTTTGTTAATCCAACCACTGTTAACTCTCAGTATGTCAGAACTGTCTTTAGAGATATTTAGAAGAACATAATACCAATAAGGTTGAGCAGTCTGTGTAAACAATGGACCAGGCAGCTGAAGAGATGCAGTAGGATTTTAGAGGACCACCAAATCTTTGCAAATTCCTCAGCTGAACAAGCCCACCCTTCAGGACAGTTGAATTCAGGTAGGATTGCTAGAAGCTCCAAAAGTGTAGCTTGAGGCCTTTCTCCAAGTGGGACTCTTCAGTGGTTCCTGAGCCTTTCCTGGGGCTCTGCCTATGCCTATTTGTCCAGAGATGGACCAACCCAAATACTCGTTAATACAAACTTAAATAACACATCTTAGGTCAGTGGGTAGACCCAGCTAGTCCAACTGTTTCTCATCAATGCCATCCCATCCTTATGAATCCTTTTGTTGCCTATTTTCCTTGATTTCTTCTAGGTGTTACAGGGTTCTCTCTATTTGCCTCTTTATTTTACTCAAGTGCCTTTTCCAGAGCTATGTCCCTTAGACGCAGACCAACAAAATGTTTTGTACTTCTGTGGCACCTTTCACTGGGACAAGAGCCTTTCAGTAGAGCTAGAAGAGAAGAAATTATCTCAGATTTACAGACTGGGAAGACCCAGAGAGGTAGCCTGATTTGTCTGGGGATACACTAAAGTCAGCAACAGGGGAAGGGGAAACCAAACATGTATATCTCATCTCCCCTTATGGTTTTTTTGCCATAAAGTCTATTTCCTTTGCATATCCATCACACCTTTAAAAATACCAAAAAGCTTCTGAGCTTCTTTGAAAAATAGCCAAAGACAAAAATCTGTTGTAAAATGAGTATTTCTTAGAAGGTAAAAAGATGAAATGAACTCATTTTCTATAGAATATCAGTTTGATTCTCTCAAAAATGTTTGCAGCTGAGATATGCTTTCCTCCCTTACTCTTTCACCATTCATGCAGCATTAAGAAGCTCCCTTCTCCGCTGAGACCACAGGAGGTTTCACATTAAGGAGCGTGTCCAGAGAAGGGCCACAAAACTGGTGAAGGGTCTGGAGAATATGTCTTATGAGGAGCGACTGAGGGAACTGGGCTTGTTTAGCCTGGAGAAGAGGAGGCTGCGAGGAGACCTGATCACTGCCTACAACTCCCTGAAAGGAGGTTGTGGAGCAGTGGGTGTTGGTCTCTTCTCCCTAAGGACAGATGATCGGACGAGGGGGAATGGACTCAAGCTGTGCCAGGGGCGGTTTAGATTGGATGTAAGGAAGAAGTTCTTCACCGAAAGGGTTATCACACACTGGAACAGGCTGCCCAGGGAGGTGGTGGAGTCACCATCCCTGGATGTGTTTAAGAGACGGGTGGATGAGGTGCTGAGAGATATGGTTTAGTGGTGGACAGATACGGTTGGACTGGATGATCTCTAAGGTCTTTTCCAACCTAGTGATTCTATGATTCTATGATTTTATAAGTTGTTAATCTCCTTCGGATCAGCTCCGCCATGCACAATCCGAGTTACATTTACATGCAGACATAATGTCATTCAGCCCACTTTATGCCACTTACATCCCTCTTGTTGCCATGGGGAACACTGATAAGGAGCCAATTAGCAAATGAAATATTTGAGGAGGAATGTGAAAGGTACTATTTGGTGGAATTGTGTGTAACAGGCAGTGACATTTTATTTGGCATTTGGCCTTACCTACCTGAGCTTCTTCCACTGCAGCTTCAGCTACATTCTGTGTAGTCAAAACATTCTCTTCCCACAGGATTTCGGGGCTTAGACATGTAACTGTATCTGACCCTGGGGAATTTTACAGTTCTCGTGAGAATGGGGAGTTTGCTTGCTTTGAAAGTGTTTTTGCTGACATGGAAGTGCAAAGAGCACCATCCAGTGTCTAATCAGAGTAAATACAGAAAAACGCGATGGCATTGATAGGAAGGCATCTCTGCGCATCTCGTGGTGAAGCTACGCCTGGTTGGGTGTATGATGATCTGAACAAAAAGAGGCTACAGTCAGTTATAAAGGAAAATTCTAAAGGAACACTCACAAAGTTGTCAACCTTTCAGGAAGACTTAAGACAACCTGGAAGATCACATCATTTAAGAAGAGCTGTATTCTAAGCTGGAATTACTGATGATTGAGGGTGCAAAAGGCACAAGCAGGAGGAAGTGACAGTGGCAGTAGATGGGGCTGGTCAAGAAAAGTATGCAAGTTAAATCCATAAAGGGAAGGAGCTATGGCAGAGGGAGAAAACTGGGACAATTCCTTATCCTGTATTCCTTCCCCTTTGCAGAACGGAATCAGCAAGAAGAGGCTAGGAAGATGCACTGGCAGCTGAGAAAATAAGGGAGAAGTGACTTCAGCTGCAACTGCCCAGAGTCAACAGCCTTGTATCACTAGACAAATTTAGGTAGTCCTGGATTTCAAGAAGGAAAATGACTTGGAAAGAGATTTTGCACAGAATATGCAATAAGTAGTAATTCTTGTTCGGTATGCCTACAGGCTCTTGGTGGGCTAAGGACTAATAGGAAAACAAAGCTAAAAATGGACACAGGCAAAAATTAATATTATCTGCAGAGAAGTGATACCCAAATAGATGTCCAAGAAAAAGCATGGAACTTTTCCATGGACTAGTAGTTGTGCAACAATCTATTGACACTAGATAAACAAGGAAACAGGAATGTTTGGTATATTATGAACAGGATATTTATTAATCAAAGATGTGGAGTACTCCAGTTTAGCACAATGTTTGCAGTAACATATCACTAATATATCCTCCCTAAAATCAGAATTTGGGCTGGCATAATCTGGAAATGCTGTAATCCAAGACAGTTCCTCTGTTGTGTTCAGCATTCCCAGAAACAATTTAGAATGTGTTTGCTCTTACTCATTTTATATTGACTTTGCAGAGCAGAACTCACTTCTTTGATTACTATTAAGCAGTGTTCTGTTTGTGCCCTGTGGCAGAAGTGAGATGGAGTGGTTTGAATACTGAAAACATGAGAAGCTTTTAATGTTCTGTGGAGCTCTGTTAAAGTTGTCCGAATAGAACATCTGGTATCAAATCTTTGGATAAATCAGTTTTTACAAGTATTTGGACCTGCTCAGAGTCTGTGCTTTGTTCCAGCTTTACATTCCCTCCCTTGCTTCCCTGTTTCTAGAGCCAGTGGAGGCTGGTTTATTGCCTGGTGCAACCCACTGAAGTCCTTTTGCTGGGGCTTGGCAATTAATTGAGCAGAAAGAGTAGAAAAATCACTTTGGCATCTGTGTGGTCGAAATGGCAGCACTGACATAAGATCTCCCTGGAAGGCTTTTTTTCTGTCCTCAAGGTGAAGGAGAAAGGAGTCGTCACCCAGAGACTTCTGTCGGGGAAGATAGCGCCTGATGTGAGATTAATTCCTTTCACTTCAGGAAGTGTTGTAGCTAAGAAAGGCTGAGCACACACAGCTCCCATTACCCTTCCTGAGACTTAGGACACTTGGCTCTACTCCTGGGCAGATTTTCAGATGAGCAGTGTTGTGAATCTCCCAAATCTGCCCGTGCAGAGGGTCTGACTCCTGGAGCTATGACCAAAGCCATGGAAGAGCATCAAATGGGAATTCTTTATTGTGAAGCAACTGTTTCACATGTGGTAACCAAGAAAAACATCTCACAATGTAACATTTCATGATATTGAGGAAATAAGGTATTTTGAATTACCTTTCTTTACGATGTCTTGCTATGTTTAAAGGGCTGATTTTCTTATCCCTTGTCTTGATTTCAGGCTTGATATATCAAGCAAACTTCAGTGGAGTGATTCTTGCCTCACACCAGTGGTAAGAGGAAAGAGAAGCAAGTTATTCATGTTTAACGTTATTTTGTGCCAGATGTTTTGCTGGTAGAAATCCATAGCTCCACAGGCACCAATTTCTTCAGGATCTGGAATGCCTGGCCCAATTTCTTTCTGCATTCTGGATGGTCTGTGAAGGAAACTACTTTATTTTGCAATATTGAATATCCATGCTGGGAAGTTATAAGCAAAAACAAAATAATGAGAGACAGGGTCTCTAATAAGCTTCCTGTCACATGAGGCTCTGGTTCTGATGAAGCAGATGTGGTTGCTGACATGTTTCCAAAATGTCTGTTGAGTGGTGATTAGAGTCTGTCATGCTGATGTTATCTCTCTGTGATCTCATTCAATTCAAGTAGTTCAGCAAACAATGAAATCTTTTTTCCTATGGATTTATGTCTTGGATTATGTTTTGGCATGGATTCTCTGATGTTTAATGGGGATTAAGTTATTTTTAGCCTGTTTCTTCAGTGAGGAATGAATAATCTGTCTTCTTTACCTGGCCATCTTCTTTCACAAAACTTGCAGGAGTTAAATATCTCAAGTATGTCAAACGTGAGTGGGAATTATGAAACAGTTCCAAAGTTATTTGGGGCCAACTCATGTAAACAAACATGAACACAAGTCTCCTTTTCTTACAATAGCAAACAGTAAGAATATTTTTTAAAATATTTTGTCCTTGTATATTACCTGCTTGATTCTGTTCTGTTTATTTGTGATCAATCACATTGGTTCCCTTCCTCCACTGAGCCTCACCCTGTCGCAGGGGTCTGCAAATGAGTGTGTGGCAGGCAGCCAGCACCCAGGAGTATCCCCTGTGCCTGGAGGTTTAAGACTGGGAGGAATCTTTTCTGTTTTCTGACCCCATTCAGGACTGACAACAGGAAGCCAGACTCAGCCTGGAACTTGTGACAAAGTCTTCCTAAGTCTTTGTTGACTGTCAGGATGGTGGGTATTGGCCAGTAATGTCTGGGTGTAAAAGGAAATCGGCTGGAGTCCCAAGAGTCTAACAGGAACTGCAGATGATTGGGGATGAATGTCCCAACTTTCATTTTTTTGAATTAAACTTTAACAAATGATGTAACAAAGAGAAATCCACACACATAGCATATGCTTATATCATCAGAACAGAAGCATGCACACGTTCCTAGTCAGCACACAAGTGCTGTTAGTGATCCCCTTGCCGTGTTATTCCACCTTCATACTTACCTTTGAGTATTAGCCTGGCTCTAACAGTATGCTGTCTGTGTTATATCTCACCTGTCCCTTCTTACCATTGACTATATTCAACCATATCTGATAGAATGAGAAGTCTCAGTTATGAAGATCCTAAAAAATTCATTACTATAGGAAGCCATATGTGTGTAGAGAATAAGGGAGGAAGACCCTTCTAAGCAGATAGAAAATCTGCACTTGGGCATATCCTTAGGACACAAATCTGTGGAAACTGGGTGTCAACACCACTTAGCATAAGGTGTTTATTTATCTAACACTACTAGGTTTTTCTGGGACTGGCAAATGAATTATTTTGTTCTGGAAACTGCATGTGTATCTGTTTGACTTCAGTGGTTTACATGTAATAGAAAACTGTAGGAGTATCTATAGGGATCACAACTGCCCAGCTTTGTATCATAGGCCCTGTGATAGGACCTGTAACAGGACACAGAAATTCCCATTTAGCTGAGTAAACAAGAGAGCGTGGAGTGGCAAGTTCTAGCTTTTGTTGCTGATGCTTTGTAGAACAACCTTTGTGGTCTGCAGACTCAAAGCTGTGCAGGTCTGTGAGACTTAAGATTTATTACTTCACTACCGTATTTGTACATCTGTCTTCAGCTCCTGGACATGACAGAAATTAAAGGTCAAAAAGTTCCGCTTTATGTTAAGAGATCCAGATATAGCCAATATTTAATTTGCCTGGACAAAGGAAATGCGTCGAGGGTTGGCTCGTCCTGTTACATTGCGACGGTGTCAGCACTGTGTGCTGCAAAGCTTCATGCAACCTTAGGGGAAGAAAGAAGAAAAAAACTAAGGGTATGCTCAATGGAAAACAGATGGAGTTTTCATTAGATATTACTTTTAATGATCTGCTTTAAAAGTAAAGATACACCATTCTGAGCAGAAGAAGGGCCTCCTAATAGCTTTGTTTAGGTCCCAGGCTCATTATCTAACCTCAGATAGGATCGCAAGATCTTTGTGTCATTAGGAGTTCCAGTCAAACCTGCCTACCATTATTAGAATTCCAAACACAGCAAAACAATTTTGAGGCCTTAACAATATTTTTCCCTAAGACATATCTTTATTTAATGATTCAGAGATGATATTATTATGGGCCTGGCAGTTGGTTGCTCAGTTTCTGGAGTATTACCATTTAACCTAGGTCAGAATAAAAATCTTGGAATAATCATTGCAGGGCAGACCTTTTGCTTCTTTGAGGGCCTGGTCTTCACAATCAACTTTGATGTGATTCCTCCAAGTGGTCTTACTGGCTGTGAGAGGTGACCCAGCAGTGCAGAAAACTTGAAGATTCTTCCTAAAAAGATGAACCCTGCAATCTGTGCCTGTAGGTACTAAATCAACTTTTGACAAGTAAAGAACAATGCAGTCCCAGGGTTTTAGGAATAAATACTTGCTGCCAAACCACAATAAATGCTTTTGTCTGGAACTCATGGAACAGTAACATAGCAATGGAGGGTGTACCCTTGTCTGTTATTCCCTCTGAGCAAATTCTCAGAGACATGTTACCAGGATTCAGATAGATTTCATGGAACTAGTAGAGAAACAGGCTTTCATTTCCTTACAAAGGGAGGAAGAGACAATAGAACTCAGAAAACATATGGCCCTTTTTTTGTTTGTTTCTGTCTGAGAGTTATGCAAGCAAAACCCAGTGCCCATCCTCAAACACTCTCTAAAGTGAGACTCACGTGAGAAAATTTGCATTACCTTTCTTCTCTTGTGAGTTGAAAAAATTGCTTTACTTCCTCTGCCTATGTATAAGTACAACCTGTCTCCAACTGACCTCCAGCTGGACTGTATGAATCAGAATCCAAGCTTCTTAAAGTTCAAGGAAGTTTGGAGCTGATGTTCTGGTGCACTGTCACCCCTGTAGGAAATACCTACATAAATAAAAAAAGTCTGCATGAATAAAAAAGAAATAAGCCTTTTGTTTTCATAAGAGAGGGACTAGACGGGTCAAGTCCAGTGATGAGCACAAACTATTAATTAAGCACCATTCTGAAACCAGGTAGGTTTTTCCCGCTGTGTTAGAAACCTCCTTCAAATTCCGGACTAGAGTTAATAATGACTAGTTTGTTCACATATATTATTGTGCCAAAGATGTCTTCTATTCAACCTTATACACAAATAGAATGCATGCTAGGTTTCTCCTGCTTTTTGTCTTGGGGAAAAAAAAAAAAGCTTAAATATAAGTTCACCTTGTATTCAAGGTCAAATTACTTCCTCCTGCAACTCAAGAGGAGGTGGGGGGAGAAGCAAAAGGAATAGAGAGTGAGAGATTGCTTTATATCTAGGTTTGTGTAACTTAGTCAGAATGGCCCAGTCCTTTAGCAACAGCATTAGTCTTATGGCCAGGTGATATCACATTTCCTTGTGATGTGTTTGCAGAAATCAAGTATGTACCCCGTCTCCCTGTGTTGCTAGAGTGAAAAACCCAAGCACTCCTCATACAATTGTTTCTTTCTTCTTCAGTCCCTCAGACGGCCCTTTCCTAATCCAGTGTAGCTTTCAGAGCATGGGTGGTCAAACCTGTACACCATTTGCATATGCCAGTTCCATCAGGCTGGTTATTACAACGACAGGTAAGAGGTTTCCAATTACTGTTGTTTGTGGAGGGGACTGATTTTCTGGGGATGAATTCTCAGCAAATTCTAAGGAGGCCCCTTTAAGAGGTATCCAGTGATGTAAACCTCAGTTACAGAGGAGCCTTGTCTGAAGTAAGTAACTTCAGATGATCAGTGCAAAAATATACAGCTGAACTGACAACGAGTCTGCTTCACACACATGAATTAACACCCTGAAGTGCTTGGAGTAGTAAGATATGGTATCTTTTATTCACAAGTGCAATAGCATCCGTGTGTGTACGAGGAGCATTAACTACAGCTTTGAGTTACTGTTAGTGTGTTTCTAGCATCTTGGGAAAGGCAATTTCTCAACAAGGTAAACTGGTCTGTTGGGCCATCTTTGCTGCACTACTGAAGTATTCCACCAGTGAAGCCTTCTGGAGAAATGGTAAGAGTAAATACTCACAGGTGACCTGCAGAGCAAGGTACTCCAGTTGAGAAGTTAAGTAGTTTAAGATCTGATTTTAAGAGGTCCTTCTAGAAGTTGCTTTCTAAAGTGTCTGCACATGGGCACCCTGCATATTTTAAACTGAGCATTCAAAAACACAGCATGGATGGGCACTCTTAAATGTGGTGGCCTACGTGACTTCCTCGTAGTCACTTGGCAGTTCAAGAATAGAAATAGGAACACAGGGTTTCTTATGTCTATTGTGTCCATTAGAACAATACTGCTGAGAGCAACTGAGACCAAAGGCCTGGCCTTCAAAATATATGACTTGAAAGGAAAGCTGCATTTTTTTGGTAAGGTCCAAATGTATTTCATTCAGCTTTGCTGCTACTCCCAATGTTTGGTTGTAAACAAGTATGATTTTTACCCTGGAAGCCACACATCTGGATTGCAGTGCCTGTAACCGTTTTCATCATCACAAGTAGTTATTGGCTTCATAATGTTCTGCGTGTGCAGAAAACAGCTTGTAAGAGGTAACCTGAACAAACTCTGGTTTATAATTGAAGAGCTTAAATGTCTTAAATCACCAGTCTGCATACAGCCACAGCCGTTAACTTCCTATATATGACCGTCTTAAAATCCTGCATTTCTAGCCCTGCGGAGTTCTGCTTCTGAGCTCTATCAAATTTCCAGTTTGTCCAGTTAGGTCAGCTGTCCAAAGCAATGATGTACCAACTACTTCTGGGGGAGATGAGTGCAAACTTGAGCAGAGCTCACGCATAGCTATAAACTTTTTGGTAGCTATACAGCACTAAAACTTTTAAGATAACTTCTGTACATTGTACATACAGTGATGTAGCTGTCAGGATTATCAGTACTCGGTGCCAAGTGACCAAGCAGTGTTGCACCTGAATAGCTTCTGGTTGTTTTCTCATTGCACAGTTGGTGTGTCCTGGAGTCTTTGGATTCTGCACTGTGGAGGCTGAATATATTTGAATTAATTAATATTTCAAATGTTCAGTGTCCCTGATTGCAGCCTTGGTTCTCCAAACCATGACAATGCAGGTGATCACAGATAAGCCCCTGGAGTACATAGCCACTGAATTCCAGTGTGGAGAAGGAACCACAGAAAGGGACAGGGAACTCGGACACTTCCGACGTGTCCACAGTTCATACGAAGCAGGCGCCTGGGGGTACATAGCTGCTGGCAGAGTGAGAAGGGGACATGGACTGCTCACTCTAGAGGTTTGAGGACACCTACAGAAGGCTGCATTTGTTTGGAGGAATTGACAGACTTCACTGGTTCTCTGCATTCCCTTCCACTTCCTGGAAAGGTCATCCAAAAAGCCTTTCCAAACTTCCAAGCATGGTGGTAAGGTGCTCAGTGTGGAAGAGTAAAATGGAGTGTTTTGCTGCAAATTTGCTGTTATCTTCTGCTCCTGAACTGTTGCTACTCCTAGTTAAACCTGTGGCTGGCCAGCTGACTTCCGGGTAACTTGTGGCTGATTACCTCATGTTCCTGGTTTCCTTTACATTTGTCTGGGCAATTCTTGGCTCTCACAAGCAGAAGTATGGACAGAGCCGTAGAACAGTCACTTACTGACCACAGCGCTTCGAGCGAACAACTAGGGCTGCGCATCCCCAGTCTGGGTGACACCGTGATGTGGCACTGTTTGCAGCACTGCGCTTACTGATGGCTCAGGACAGGCAGGCTGCAAAGGGCAGAGGTGGAGACATAACAGATGTTAATCTGGTATTCTCGTACCCCTCTTCTAACCGGGCTACTCTGTTGACCTGTTTCATAAATCATTAATAAATGATACTTCCAAATCAATACTTTTCTCTGTATCTTCTCCAGTACTAAGGATTTATTTTGCATGGGTCTGTGCATTTACTCTTCAGCAGTCCCAGAGATTAATCTCTTGGCCAGATTTTATGTATGATATTCTACATATATTACATATTGTGGCCTTTCTGGATGATATAAAGTCAAGTCTAGGGATCTGTCTTTGGTTCTGTCTACCAGTATTTTTCTTCTCTAATGAACAATGTGTTGTACAATATCGATACCAGTAATTTACATCCTTTTTTTGAGTTTAAAGTCAGATCATGATTAGGGTTTTATATGAAGCAAGGTGGTGAATAGGACTGTTCATTGACTTTTCAGCCCTGGAATCACCGAAACACTGGTTTACATTCCAAATAAAATATCTGGTGGGTTTCATACCAGTCTTTACCAGTGCATATCACAATGTTGCTGTTGGGAAAAAATGAATTTATTAAGGCAGTATATTTTAAAAATTGGCTCCAGCACCACACAGCTGGCAACAAGGAAAAAATTATCTAAGGCAGCATGTAAAAAACTTGTTCTCTAGTTAGACTATGAATTTTCCAATAACTGGCTCCAATGGACCACCCTCTGACAGTGATTGCGAACATATAAAGCCTGATTGTTTCAAAAGTCATATAAATGAAATGGTAGATGTTGAAATGCCAACCTCCCACTCTTCGCCTCCAACCTTTTTATCTCTTACTGCTTATTTTGCTTTTACTTTCCTGGTGTTCTTCCTCTCACTGATATTTTCTTTCAGTATCCCCCTTCTTTTACTCTCAGGACCGAGGGGAGCTTTCAGCTTTAATGGCGATAGGAGCCAGCAAACAATGAAAAGAAGCTGAGGCAGCAAACTCTGTGAGCACACCAAGCACCCAGGAACAGTGCAGGTAATCTGCAAGTGCACACTGCACATGCCACACGCCTGGTACCAACCTGAGCAAACCGGTGTAGCACTGCAATAGTAACTCTCTGAAGTAGGGCCCTAGGTGTGTTTTGTTGTGTTACTTGCAGTTTTACATTAGTTTTACAACTGGGTAATGTTCTAAGATCTTTAATCTTTCACCTCACATGCCTTTGTTTTCAATAAATGGGGCTTAATAATCAAAGAGAAAAATAGCTGGGGAAGTGCAAAACACAACTGGGATGAAGTGGCTTTCAGACTCTAGCAATGTGCTGGTTTTGGGCACGATGATGTAGAACTGCTTCCAGCAGTGTACGCAAAGAACTGAAAAACCTTCTCCTGCCTGAAAGCAACAACAAGAGCAACGTAGAGCTGCTACCTCCCATCACTGCTACGCCACTGCAATGAATCCTGCTGAAAGGGAGTGCCAATGTTTTGCCTGGAGACCTGTGGGCCTTTTGAGGAGGCCAGAACAAGACCTGCACTGCTGTTAACCGCAGCCTGAGACAGTGCATCACGCCCTGATCGCTCTCTGCTCTTGCTGAGGCTTCCCAGAGGAACCCCCAGAGAAAGCCCTGACTGCACACTGTTTGAAGGCCAGGAGAAAGATGTGTAAACACTTGAGCAGATTTTCAAGGCATCTTTTCTTGGAAAACATATTAGCTGTTCAAGGACAGGCTACTCATTACTCAGAAAAGCCCAAACCACAAAAATAGGAAAAATAGTAGACTAGGTAACCTAGATGACTGCAAGACCCAAGAAGATCTCATTCCTGTGGTCCTGAACTAAAACAGATCAAGTACTTCCTGGTTTATAAGATACTGTCTGTAAGGGATGTTTACTGAATGACAATGTTGTGGAGAGGACAAGGCTGTTGGAACAAATACACTCGTAAAAAGCTGCAGCTCAAATACGGCTGCATGGCATGACTCTGCAATGAAACCAAACCTGTAAAATACAGTGCTGTGGGTCAGACAGCTGCGACAAGCTATCCATCTCACACTTCCCAAGGTGAGTGCAGTACCACGTGAAGCAGGACGCTTCTCAAGGATTTCTGCAGTTCCTACTCCCAGTCCCTCTCTCCTTTAAATTATCTTCTGAAAAAAAGGAGTGTGTGTCAGTATAGAATAGAATCATAGAATCATAGAATGGTTAGGGTTGGAAGGGACCTTAAAGATCATCTAGTTCCAACCCCCCTGCCATGGGCAGGGACACCTTCCACTAGACCAGGTTGCTCAAAGCCACATCCAGCCTGGCCTTGAAGACATCCAGGGATGGGGCATCCACAACATCTCTGGGCAACCAGAGAAGCGGGTATGGATACCCGCTTCTGGTTCATTTGGCATTTCTTGGGCTGTTTGGTTCAGTGACAAGTTTTTGTAAACGACTCTTGTTGGAGCTCATTAGTGTGAAATCTACCACAAATGTATCAGTTTTCCTTACTAAAAAATAAGTCAATAAGAGTTCCACAAAACCATAGTTAACTTTTCCTTTGAGAACAAAAGGGATGCATTTTTTGAATGTTTTTATTGCTTTAGTGCTGCATGTTACAAAAAAAGTCTGCCACTGCAAAACACACTAAGAACAGGGATGAGTGCAAACCGAACAAATCAGAAAATAAATTATCTATGAAACCACTAATTCCAATGCGGCAGGGAACAGTGATACAAGGATAGAAATAGCTTTTCCTCCTCTGGAGAATGCAGAACTTCTTTTTCCTCTACTAGAGCTCCTGACATAGGTCACAGTATTGCATTGTACTGAGATTTCAATTCTTTTCCTCCCAGAGACCTAAACATTGTCCCCAACAACACATTTGTTTTGCTGGAATAGAAGCAAAACCTAGTCCTGAGAAAGACTGCAGGCTACTCTGTCTTGCCAAGGCAATAGCTATGAGATGTGCTCTTTTCAGATGCTGGAGAGAAAGATAAGGAGAACTTGGAACATTAAAATGTGAATTCCATACCCCAACTACTTCTCAGATCTCGCTTCCAATCAGTTTGTACTGACTTCCAAAAGCATAACTTCTCCAGGAAGACAGCTAGCATGAGCACTTTACTCGGATGCTTCAGCAGAACTCCACAAATCTTAGTTCTGTCAGGCTTTCTTCTCTTAGCACTCTACAAAAAGGGATTCTGAAGTGAAAGGATGACCGATACCTTTATCTTTTGGTCCACACTAACATATTAAACAATACCTTCCCGTACCTCTGATGCCAAATGAAACCAAAGTGCAGCTGAAGTTACCCAAATTCCTTGATATGCAGCCATCTCTTTGGCACCACAGTTCATCTGATGTCAGCGCTTGTTGTTTTCTGGCTAAGTCATAAACTGTGCATTATTTTCTCTGAAGTGTTTATTGGCTGGCAAATTCTTGTTGTGAGGACCTGTTTGCAGGCTAGTATAGCTTACAAAGTGAAAATAACCCTTCTTCTTCCCTGCTCAGTATGTGTTAATGTTATGAGATAATTGACATTTCTTCCTGCTCTCTGCTCTCATTTATTAAGGTGATAATGCTTCGGAAGTATTTCATAAATTCCATCCGAACATCTTCAGGATCGTCTTCTAAGTTGGAATGTATTAGTTTCAGCTTGTTCAGCGGGGAGGCTTTGAAGGTAAACAAAAATAATTAGATATATTCCTTTTATAGAAGAAATATTCACAGTCAAGCTCATGGGACAGCTCATGCTGAAGTCAGCTGGAACTCGGGTGTCTGATACCCCAGATAACATGTAACACGTGAAGAAATGCATCATAGCTTGTTAGCATTACAAACAGGTACAACTTGTTGCAAGATTAAATTCTTCAAACATTACTAGTAAAGTTTAAAGTACTGGTTTTGGTCTCACATTCAGTTAGGGAGAATCAAACAATTCAGCACTGGATTGCAATCTTGCTAGTGAAGTGATAGGACACTCTCTGATTACTTCAAAACTATGCAACAATATTGTTATGTTAAATATGTATTAATATATTAATAACTCTAATAAATATGTACTTGTTTGAACACTGGAACAGGTTGCCCAGA
>NW_010253972.1:0-37233 GCF_000690775.1 Eurypyga helias
TATGATTCTATGATTCTATTTCTCCATGACAAGTAACTTAACAGATATATTTGTCTCACTATGGTAAATGAATCTCAAATCAACATCCTCCATCAGAGAAAGATCTTAAGATGCTGTTATAATACAAACAATAGCCACTTTGGGCACTTTAACTGGACTTTTTTTTTACAGCCCTGAAATTATTAAGATTTTGAACTTTAAATAATTATATTTCAACCAGTGTTTTACTAGTTCTCTCCCTACCTTCTCTGATTTTAATTTTCTCACTTGTCAGCATCTCTTGGCAGTGAGAACAAGAAAGACCTCAAACCTTTGCTGATTGCTTTCCACGCAATCTGATTTCTATAAATTAGAAGTTGCTGATGGGGAAGCAGACAGCAGTACCCTTTGATCAAGATACACATCTTGATCTCTTTTATCATTTTTTAAAAAAACAATAATATTACAACAAAAAAAAAATCATCATACAAGCTTTTCGATCAAAGTGTGTCACTGTCTGCTTCCCAGTCAACATACTGGCAGCAAATTGGCAAAGTGCCCAGAAAGCGCCGGCAGCAGCTGGTGGGTTTGATTACCATCTGTATAGCCACTAATGTCTAAAATATTATGTCTCCATCTAGTGGGAAACTGCATTTACCAGGAAATTTGAAAAGGGGTTGGAGCCTACTTCCGTGGATGGCAGACAGAGCTGTGCTAGACTTGCCATCAGTAGAACTGGGCTCTAACGCCATGCCGTGCTGGAAATCTATCTGAAGCAAGACAGGCACTGGAGCCCTGCTGGTGGTTCCATCGCTGTGCTGACACTCACCCTTGAAATCACGTTTTCTCCAGAAGCGTTCATTTCTACTTCTGTCCTCTCCCAACAAACCAGCTCTTTACAACACTCTGCAGAGCCCTGGAAGCCCTAATGGCCAAAATTTGAAAATATGTAAGAGGTAACAGGAAAAGGAAGGTGAGAGCAAGGATGCCATTAACGTCCAGGGCTCCTGAAATGAGTAACAAGAAAAGAGATGAATATGCCAATCCAATGTCTTCCTTTAAGAAGAATTAAGCTACAGCATATTAAAGCATTACCCCCCTGACTACTCCATGACAGGACATGCAAAATTCTCCGTTAACGTTCTCACGGGGTTTCAGATAACATCCCTGAGCGAATAGCGACGGGGGTAACACAAGATTCGCAAATCTTTTTCAGAAAAGTGTCACAGACACAGTCCTTGGGACCCAGATTTAGCATCCACGTGGCTGCCTAAACAAAGGAGAAACTGAGGCACAAGCCAGCGTTCTGACAGCTCTCTTATGACGGAGGGAGGACTAGAACAAACAGCTATTAAGACAAATACTACCACATTCATTATACCCCCTTCCCTTTCATCGATTACCATCCTTTGTGACAACAACTCCGCTAGCAATGTACTGACTGGACATATTTTATGCACAGCCGTCTAGTGTGAAAGCTGCATGCTAATGAAGAACTATCAGCACAGCAAAATGAAATAAAGAACAACAGCGAGATCATACCATTGATTTTTCCCATCCACATATGGACTAGACCTAAATTCCCTTAGCCTGAGAAATCTGTTGAGATAACTCTCCAACACAGCATGGTTATGTTTCCCTTAATGACTTATCTGGATGCATGATAGGTCTTAAAATAGCTCTTCTTTTTCTGAATTTCTTTTAATAAAGTTGTTTAAGATGCATTTGGATTTGACGCACCTAAACTGGTTACAGGAGAACATTTTCTGATTTTATCATATACTCCATTGCATCAGAAGTACGTTTATTACTCTATAAATAATTCATTGAAAGGAACTTCAGTTTAACAGCACCTAATAGACACAATCACTTAAGGTAGCACGCTGGCAAATTTCAGCTTTAAATCAGAAGCTGATCTGTCTTCATATAAAAAAAAAATCAACTTATCAGAAAAAAGCATCATTTTGAAGAAACTCAGGCATGAGCCCTTAAAAATGAAGTCAATACATGCCAACAACTCTTGTGCTAATTTATTATATCGCTTGTTTGTGCGGGAAGGGGATGAGATTTGTTTCAATCTAATCTAATTCCCTTTATTTCAACAGAAACTAAAAGAATTAGAAATGAATGTTGTTCCCTCAACAATTTGCTGTGATAGAAGCTTTATTTTTCAGGTCAGCACTCTCCGTTTTTGATTGCTCAATGGGAGCGCCACAATGGCTAAAAAAAGAACGCTCTGAAACGTTAGGAAACAGAAACTGCTGACTACCTGGTGAAGGAATAATGATTTATAATATATGAATAGGGGCAATAATTGGATAGCAGGCTGTACTCAAAAAAGCCTTAATTCACAGATTTGACATCAGAAAGTCATAATCCATCGATCTAGCATCAGAATGATGGATTATGACTTTTTAAGAACATGTAGACATGTCAGCTTCACGAGCATTCCGGGAATCGTAGTCCAAATTGTATTACTGAGGTCATTGGAACAATTTTGTGTTTTTCCAATAAAGCTGATGAACTAATATTATGAAATGTAAAAGTTCTGTTGGATACATTTTTTTCTTTCAAACCCTAAGAATCCTCCGAGCAAATATTCTAGGTTGCCATAATTTGTGATTGAATTTTTTTTTTTTAATTACTTCAAGTCTGTGTCATTTTCTTAAAGAGATGAAAACAATTTAAAATCCTAATTGATTTTTATGTCAAAAGAGTTTTGTATTCAAATTTGGAGGTGAAAAAAACCCCACCCAAGATGTGAAGTGAGGGATTAAATACCATGTTTTCTTTCAGGAAGAGCACTGACATACACTATGCACGTTTCCGCCTGCACTACTACAAAAATACCTGATTTTTGACCTCTGACTCCTTCCTTTTTTCAACCCTGATTAGGTTTTAAACTGTGCCAAAAATAAAGTTATGATGTGCATTTGGATGGAATCTTCTATGAAAAGAAACAATACCCATGCAATGTGTGAGTACCTAGAGGTTGAAGTGGTTTTTTTATAAAGAAACGTTTGTCATATTAACTCAAAAAGACACCGAGCCTCTTCAATAAAATACTTGGAACTTCACCTTCTTCATAAAACAAAACATGGGCTAAGGTTATTGAAAGAAAAACTCAGAAAAGTTCCAGAGATTCTTTCATTGACCATCACATATTTATTTATGAGTGAACGACAATTTCATTCATAAAATTTTATTACAAAATCTTCCAGTGGTGTTTCCCCATCACAATTAAGTGAAGCCACCTGTAAATTAACAACTGCTACATTAGATTAATTCAGTGGTTCAGGTGGGTAGAAGTTCTTAAAAAAAAAATGCTTTCTGCTCCATACAAGCATTGAGAATAAAAAGAAAATCCCACATCAAATATAAAATATGACTAAATATTGTCGATGTATACACATATTAAAACCATAAAAAACCTGTGACTAAAACCTCTTCCAAAGGTATAAAAACTTTAAGTATACAAGCAACGAGGGCTAAAGGGCAAAGGAAACAAACCAAACCAAGCTGAGTTTGCATATCTCTATATTTTACCCACAAACTCCTTTGTATCTCCCCTTGTCTAGAAGGCTGTTTCTCCTCTGGTCTTTCTCACCTTATTTCCCTACTTACTCTTAAATGTTTGTAAGAGGGCTTATTAATAAAGTAACTATTTTGTGAGGCTGTTTTTTTTAATGTTCATAACTAAAGCCACTATGGAAAGGAGAAGAAATCATAGGGCTCTTTTACAACGGGTGAAATGATTTATTTCACTAAAAACCATGTGCATTGACCAAAGGCATCCTGGGTCCAGTCTCAGCCCAGATTTCAAAACAAACAATGACAACAGTGACCAGAGGAAGAGAAAAGAGAGCTGTGGAATAGTACCCTTTAAAATCTCACTGGTTGATAGAACAAAAGTTAAAAATAACGCACTTCTTTACAACAGCAGGCAGAGACAATTTACTTCATTTTGACAACTAAATATGAAATGGCTAATAAAAGTCACTGCCATGTTACACACACACTCCTTCCTCTAAACACTCCTAATCTTCTTAGAGGTCTCATGTAAAGGGATCACACCACCGAAAAGCAACTACCTCTTTAAAAAAGCCTTAAACAACAGTAACACCGCACAACCGATGAAAAGAGAGAATACCTCACGCGATTAACTTGACTGGAGAGCGAACATTGGCAGGCTGTAACCACTCTACTTGGAAGGCCGTCATGAGGACACCACGGCCAACAACACAAGTTTTCTGCTTGTGATTTATGTGCTTGAGGTAATGACAAGCGGTCAGGGTATCAGTTTTGCATCTTCTCCCAAAGAGCCTGTTGTACAAGGGCCCGGGCAGCATCCAGCCAGGTTCACTATTACTTCACCATCAACCATCTCCCACACAAATTCTCCTCGGATCCTTTCCGACTTAGTATTTACGCAGCTCAACTCAATTAAGCTTATGACATCAAACGAGACCAGGTAGGGTAGCTACAAACTTTCTAACCTTTCCAGCCTGAAGAAAGAATACCGCACTCAGGGGAAGACAGGAGCCAGGTAGATTGGGTATCTCCTGATTCCTCCTCTGTTTTGGATCTATCTATGCATTAGTCCTACGTCTTTTCTTGCTATTAAACTGGTTGTATCCTTGCTTTTCTCCACTGACTCCACAAACTCATTTCATGTATATTTTGAAGCAGAAGTCAGATGTTCACTTTGTGTCTTTAATGACGTGTGCTTGAACCAATGACCTTGACGTGAAAGGCTCTGTAGATCTTTAGCATTCCCTCAATACTCCAGGCCCCTTTATTCGCCTAGTTTATAAGCAAAACCTGTGTGCAAAAGGAACGCTTACTCACAATTACTATTATGATCGTTCTGCTGTGGCAGTACACGGCACTGAGAAAATATGAATTATGAAGTGCATGGGTTAGTAAAATTTAAATCAAGCAAATGTTTAATATTAAGCCATTTCATCTTTTTCCAAAGTTCGGCAAATTTATTACAAAGCATTGAAATTGCACTTCAAGCCCTAAGGCTTGCAGTGTTGGAGCCTGCCTGATTAATGTAATTAAAAGAATAGCATAACTCAAAATTTATTAAAATTAAATATATGTGGCCTTATTGTTTACTTCCAGCTGATAGCATGATTTCTAGCTAAAAATTTGCAGTGTTTAATACCTGACAAGTTGTTGAAGCACATCCCCTTTCCTCCCGCTGTGCATGTGATTAAAAGAGCAGAGGTTAAACACGGCAATAAAAAAAAATTGGGGAATCCTATTTTTTGGTCACAGTGGTGCTTAGTTCCCCCCTGACATTTTTACAATAAGCAGGTGCTGCTGAAGAGGTGGAAAAGTCTTATGACAGGAGGACATCAAGCTGGAGAAGGGTAGGAAAATGCTTCCTTGAACAGGGTCTTCCTCCCTTCCATGGTCACTAAGTGTCTTGTATTGCAGTTTGTTATCTTAACCAAGACACGGCTGGCAGGAGCAGCCAAGCTTTATGAATTAGATTACTCAGCATACGTAGCTTGTGAGGCCTGATCCAGAGTAACGTTCGGTGGGTGCAAAGCTGGCTAGTTTATGTGGCATTAAAACACTCTCTCACACAGTGCTTGGGAGATGCTTGCAAGTGCATGGCCAGCAAATGCTGGCTAACATACTCAGGGATTCCAGAGCTCTAAGAGGCAGGTTTTGTGTGATGGAAATCTAATATTCTTCACTCTTAAACCACAGTAGAAAAGCTTACTTTTTTCTGCAAACATTTCCTGCACATCTCCATTTTCTCCTGCAGCAATTCTGCATTTTCCTTCAGCCAACGTACTGATCAGCAGCCCCTCCCAGAACACGAGGTGGAAAACGAATGAAAAAATTAAAACAAGTTGGCAAATGTACCTATATATACATATTTCATGTTAGCACAGTTATGCTTTAGAAATTATGGCAACAGCAATAGAATTCCACTGCTGTGATCATGGATAATCAAAGTGAGTGGAAAAAAAAGCCAGCGCTGAAATATTTTCAAAGGTAGGAAAGTCTTTACTGTTGTGTAATTTAAATTTACTTGCCATTACTTGAAATTTCTTTTCGTCTGTGTGATTAGAATTTAAATGCTCCTGAAGTATATTAACAAATATAATTCCTGTTATATTGCAGAAATACTGCAGCTATCTTCTCTTAATGTTGAAAACTAACTAGGGTCCTTAATTTCCTATGGAAAATACATAGCAAAATTAATTAAAATGTTTTGAATATGAAGTCTTATTTGGGAATGATCCATAAGATGAATTGATACAACACTTCTGACAACATACATGCACACACCTCACAAAGCTATGGCAGTATTTCGTACAACTGTAAATATGGGATGTCTGCATTTTTGCAAGAATATTTTTTCAATTTAATAATTTCCAGTTTGAGGCCCAATTTTGCTACCATTACACACCATGGTAATGTAGTGTCTATTTTAGCTACAATCCCAGTAGATGCCTTGGGGTACAGTGGATTGAGAATGGCTGAATTGGATTGTAAATCCTAACTGAACACTCAAAATTTATACCTGACAGCAGTAAAAGAAGCACAGAAATTAGAAGCATTCTCATGGGTTATCTCATGATGAATTTGCCCAAAGGTCTCCATCTCAACAATTTCTTTAAATATCAAATTCAAGATGTCATTGATGAGTACAAATTAGTGTTTCCTGAAGATAGAGTTCAATAGAATATTAGTGTCATATTTAAGTTTTTACGTAGCCCAAGTAAGTTGGGTCTGAACAGGGAACTAGTTGACAGAGTCAACCTGCCCCCCAGGTAAAACTGAAGCTGTGATACCCTGCTGCACCATAACAGTTTATTGTAGCATTGGGCAAGTTTAGTGTTTTCTTAATGAGAACTCTTTATTTATTCCCCCTGTCATACTGATCTTACTGGACTTGACAGACAGAATCCTGCAAGTGGTGCACATCTATAAAAATGGCCTTTTATACAACTGAATTCCACAGAGCAGGGTTTAGTTTCTTAACAGTCATGCTACCTTTTCTTTACTCTTTGGCCATTCTTCCCCAGTTGATTTATCAGAAAGAGAAAAGGGAAAATAAAAATAAAAAACCTAACTCTATATTTCTGCATAGGTTGGAGTTACGGACACCTATCTGATTAAGCAATTAATTTTCCTTCTAAAATTGGTAGTACATTAACAGGTAAGTGCTAAGGAAGAAAGCAGGTTGTCTTTTTAATTGTATTTATTCACTATGAAGTGGAACAATTCACGGTATAGTCTGCAAAGTGGTAAATATATTAAAATAGCTATCAAGCACTGAAAAACTTTAGTGTCTAATTCCCAATTACCAGAACAAACCACAGCCCCCTTTTTAATATAGCATGTCCTGTTGGCCCTTTAATGTACAGTCTTTAAGCTTTCATGTTTCCTAAATAAGCTCCCTTACTGCAGACTTCTACATTTTATACTAATGCATATGGTTTGCTGTTTATTAGCTTGTGTAATGTTCCTGCTACTATGAAAGAAAAAAAAAATCCACAAGACAAGTTCTCATTTTATCATGCACTTGCAAATATTAAGATTCTCCCAGTCTGTCAGACTTCTAAGCTTGTCTAATGTCTGTCATTTGTATCCAAAATTAATAAAGTCTATCCATGCTGTATGATTTTTCAGTTGCTCTGATTCTGATTATACACAATAATTTGTAATTTAAATTCACAGAAATGTGCCATTGTAGCAATGTGTTTGCGTTGTCAGTTTTAAAGGCTTGGCCTTTATGACTCTGATACCAAAGCCCCGTTCTTTCTGCTCATTACAAAGTTCCAGTAATGCTTGGACTGACCAATTACTTCTGGTAATTTGATTATGTACCCCCTTTCTTTTATTATTTACCCATTTAACTGAGGATTGATCAGAACAAAGAGACACAATTAAATACACTGCAATAAAACCAGTATGAATAACAAGAGTAGGAACTGAATTCAAACCAGCAGGAGTTAGGAAACACAGAGATAAGACTGAAATCCTGTCTTTAACCTCTCCTATTGTGTTTTGCGGTGCCAGGGTTGCAAAGAAAAGAGTATTATTTTTACATTCAGTTATTCAGAGAGCTACATTTGCAAAGAGGGAGGGACAAAAGATAAAATCTCTGTCACGGCAAAATGAGTAACATTTGGCTTCTTACTTCCATCTTGACAATTTTGTGATTTCTCAAACCAAATTACTAAACAGCAGTGAATGGTTCAGTACGGAGTTACATACCAGCACATGTGCACCTATCAACAGAGTCAAGGGGTCAATCTCAACACGGACAGAAATGTAATGATGTTTTTAGGAATCCCACCGGAGGGCACCGCAATGTACCCCTGGTAGGACTTTAGACAGAAATAAAAAACAGAAGAAAAAAGGAAAAAGTCAGCAACCTAACCTCCAGCCCTCCCTCTCTTTTAATCTAGGCCTGCAAGGACAACAGTAATGCTGGAAATTGAAAATAGTCTCCCACAACAAGCCTAAGAGAGGCTAAAACCTTTAAATACTTCATCTGGAATACAATCATTACAGGTAATTTAACATTCTGCCAATGTAAATCTTCAGCTACATCCTAACTCCTGAAGGATACAAAAAGCTGGCAAAGTACCTTCCTTAAAACAAAAGAAAATCAGAGTCCTAAATGTATAACAGACAGAGATGAAAATGATGAATGGGTGTCATGAATACAAAATACATGCTAAGAAAAACTCTGAGAGAATGTGAGGCAGATATTCAAAGTAGAATAAGCTCTAAGGAACATCCCTATCACTCCTCTGTTTTATTAAGCAGGAGTAATACGTGGAGCCTACACACACTGTCAATGCATTGCAAATCTACCCAGTGAACGTAAAGATAAACACCTGAACTCCAGCCTGCTAGTGCCTGAAACCTGCTCACAGCCTTGAGCAATCCAGAATTCAAGACTTCTCAAGCACGGGATGTTTTCACAACTCTGAGACCGTACTTGGATGGCCTTGCTATAAATGAAGCACGCAATATTCACTTTTATCGCTCAGAATCTATGCCATTTCCTTAACTGTATTCACAAGCCAAATTTGATATGCACAGTCAAAATAAACTACAGAGCAACTGCGCAGAAGATATTGTTCCTGATGTAGCTTTCTTTGAACAGAACAAAGAGGCAACAAAACTTTTACCAAGCCCATGAATTCTCACACTGAGAAAACAGAGCAATACATGTATTAGCATGTTGTTTATGCAAAATGTGCTGTGCTGTCAGAGCAGTAACAATATTTTCTGCAATATGGTTTTACAGTATTGTTGGATTCTTGTAGAACCAACCAAAAAGATCAGAAGGACCACTCCTCATAAAAAGGGGAGACCATAGTGTTAATTTGTTTCAGCTGAAACAATCCATGTTTATTTGGGTTTTATCCTGGACACAGCACCGTCTGCAGTGTAACTCTGCAGAACTTACGTGGGTTCTGGTGTAGGCTTTGCAATCTGAGACACAGACGAATTTTGAGGGTGAAATGAGTCTGGGGAAAAAAAAAAGGCAAATAAAGTTCATACAAATACTCACCACCTTAGCATCTTAAGGTCAGCCAAAGATTCTGCTCACTCTTACAAGTAAGGAAAAGCAAACATTCGATATAAACAATTAAGTATTCCTCCTCAGCTGTTTTAAGTGGCTCAAGAGGAGACTGAGGATGACTTCACTACCAAATTTTCACCAGTGCAAGGCAAAGCCAAATATTAAAATACTTCAGATGATAGTCTTAATCATGAAACACTCCAAAAGACTCTAGCTGCCATTTTTCCAAGCCCACCCTGAGGAGATACAGGATAGCCTATCTATTTGATGTTGTTTATCTGAGTGCAATAGCAGGAAGCACATAATGAGGGTTTAGCTTCTATAAGCAGCGCAGTGGATTGGAGGGAGACTCACAAAGCGCAAGGTCAGTTACGGCTGATGGAAGCTACAGATGGGAACCTATTTCCCAAAACAGAGGAACAAGAGATAGTGAAGCTCAGTGGGCTGGAGCTGGTGGGAGCTGGCCATCAGCCCACACTGAAGAAGGGGTTTGGAAGGACAAAATTTCTGCCTCTGCTCTGTTGCTAGCAATCTGTAAATGACTCCTGCTTCAGGATCAAATGGTGAAAGGAACAGTATAGGAACTTGGTCACAGCCCCCCTCTGCATAGTTGCACGTGGACTACCTCAGCTTGTTCTCTTTAGGGGGACAGGAAGAGCACACTAAGCCCAAGTACATGGCTCTCCTTCCAGTACCACTTGGTATGGTAGCTTCTTCCCATATTTCTGGTGCCTCATAATATTGTTGCAGTCTATTCAGATTCTCATGAAAGGATAAAGCATTATGCTTTGCATAAAGTCCATCCCTTTGCCAAAGTTTTCTCCTTTTAAGCCCTAATAAAAACATTCTGAATGCTTACACTGAACCTAAATGGTGTTGAAGTCTTCCAAAAGTCTAGCAAGCTACAAAGAACAAATAATACAAATGTTGAAGAAAACAGTTGTTTTGTTAATGTTCTATTTACACAGCTGGGACCTTCGGAATTTTATCCATCTGTATATTTAGTAAGCAAGGCAAATTAATGTGAAGAACTGACAGTCCCTAAGTGAAAAAAAAAACCAACCCAACCCTGTAAAATTAAAAGAAGACTCCCCCAGTCTGTCTTTCTCCATTCCAGATAGACACGCACACCACCCCCATAACCACGAAGCACAAAGTAACTGGAGAGGATTCTTCACAGACAGATGTAATTTATAACAAAGACAGGAAAACGCAACCCTAACTCAGAGCTTGCTGCCCTTCCTATAAAGTTCACCTCCTTACCAAGAAAAAGCAGAGAATAATTTGTTTGGTTTCTGTACTCAACCCCTTTTTCTTTTATTGTGAAAAGTTTCCATTGTCCTTTTATGTTTTGATTATTGAGTAAGTTTAAAGACTTGCCAAATAGCTCTAGATTATTAACAGACCACCACTATTTAACTTTGAATGCTTTAACAAAATAAAGGCACAGTTCACATTAATATTCTATGCCCTCATTTTATTTATTATCTTTTCTTTGAAATTTAAACAATTTTCCTAGCTAAGGTTTATTACATGTAAGCTTAAGTAGCAATATAAGTTACCTCACATACCAAACAGACATCCTATAAAACTCAGCTTTCTAATCAGTAACACCGCATTTTGCTGAGCTTAGCACATGTATAGGAAATCAAAATAATGTTTTATGAATTAAATATTTAAATAGATCAGATTCAACGTCCAGTTAAAATACTTTATGCTGTATCTTATGACGTTGTAAAATTCAAGGCGAGATTAGAAAACATACAAACTTTCTGGTGCATTTTAAAGAGGGACTTTTAAAGGATTGCAAAACTTGTCTGTTATTTAAACTCTGAATACATTTTTTCTCATAACACCAACTAAAAGGATAAAAGTTTATAAAAATGTATATTGATTATAAATCATCACAGTAAGGAAATGCCATGCTGTTTATTTATATGAATAAAGTCTATGCTATTCATAACATAAGGTCACAAGATGTATGAATTTGATACATAAATATTCACCCATGGGAATACATTCCCATGAAATATCACGTCACTTGTCCATTCCACAGATACTTTCATGAATACAATTTAATCTTCAAGATGATGAAAAGCTGCAGAAAAAGGTGGGGGGGCCACAAAACCAGTTCATGGATCTCTGCCTGATAATTAACAAAAATTATGCTGGAAATTCTGGAAATCGGGTAATTGCTCTGGCAAACCAGTCTCCAGTAAGTCACACTGGACCAGCAAGGACCAAACAGTTCTTGCTGGCAAACAATTAGGGGAAAAAAAAAAAAAAGCGCTAAATTTGGACCAGTAAAATACAAATGAAACGCAGTACTTCCTTGAATAACTCTTTGATCCACGCTATGTTGCATGGAAGATTTTAACAAAAAATAGTATTGTTCTGCAGTAGACATAATGCAATGGGATAATTGAAATAAAATGTCCTTTGCTTTGTCAGATTCCTTATGAACATCATTCTTTCAACTACCTAAAAAACTGTGCTGGAGTTTGCAAATTACTTGCTACTAACGTGCCAGCAGCAGTCTATCTGGTTCTCACCAGCTTACTCAACAAAGCTCTTTGGACACAGTTTGCTGTGCTGGCTGAACTAGCAACCTGCTTTCTAGATTCCCAGCTCCCCAGCAACCTGCCTTCTGAACAGCGGAGGGCATATCGCAGACCCTAGAACCATGTGGGCCTTGCTCCAGCAGAGCTGACTACGCTGCCTGGTGCCAGGACGGAGCTTGGACTCCAAAACGTCTTTCGAGAGGTCTGCTTTGGAGTGAGGGAGACATGCAAGAATAGCAATTCTGTTAAAAGCGTTTATTTTTTCTTTTAAACTGGAATTAAATCAAACTGAAAAAAATCTGAATCTTCCATGAAAAAAAAAATCTGATCTTTGCTCAGCTCCAGATATATTCTTTTATGCTGGCCAGGCAACACAAGAACTCCCAAGGGACATCACCAGAGTAAGCTGTTCAGGAATACTAGAAAAGTAAAATAAAATCCATATCCTAATAGTCTACCTTCAGGTGCTTTGCTTAACCACAAGTCAATACATTTCTGCCAATTTCATTGTCTTCCATTAAAAACATTTATCAATCAGTATATAAATTTTAAAAGTGTGCCATAATCTTCTGATACAGTACTTGGTCATTTGGATCTTACAACATTCCGATGAACAGCAGAAAGATGCTGTTGTTAACATACAGTCTGTCCTTCCAGTCAAAGCCTACAACTCCTAGCTGACTTGCATTCCAGCAAATAAATTAGCCATTACTGCTGTTATCAGAACTATGTATGTTTACACACACGCATGCTTACAGAAATCAAGCCACTTTCTGACGAAATAATTAAAAAACTCAAAGAGCACATCTGTGTATATATTAATTCCTGCAGTTTCAGAAATGTTTTGCTGCCAACAATTTAGGTTTTTTTTTCCTCTCTCTCTTATTTAACCTCACACAGTCAAAAAATGCCATGCTTTGTCAACTGTACAACTGCAATAAAAAGTTATGATGAGCTTCAAAGTTTCTTTTGCTCTAGTGTCTTTAGCTTTTCATCCTCCAGGATGCTAAGCAATGTGACCCACGTCACTTCTCAGTTTAACTCTGTGTATATGAATAGGTCCATTGAAATAAAAGTTCCCAAGTGCTTAAAAAGAGGCACTTGTTTAAATGCTGGCTGGGTCAGAACCATAGTGCTCAGCATACCGAGGGCACAGCCTACGTCAGCCATTTGGCATTTTTCTGCATTAATTTTTACTTTCAGACTTCATGCATGTTACTGAATTAAAAATCAGGTTTGTTTTGCAGCTGATGTTTCCTAAGAAAATAATTTTGAAAACATTTTGTCAATCATTCTCTGAAGGAAGATTTGAAAATGTACTGAGCACCAGCTTACAAGTTCCACTAACTCTCTGGAGTTTCAGAGCCGCACAGATCAGCTACCAAAACTCAGGAGTGCTAAAATAGCTGTAGACGACCATCAGCATGTGACCTACATGGAAGAATAACTGTTAAAGGTTAGTGTATCTCCACTACTGGCAACTGAGTATACCAAAGAGAGTCTTTGAGACACAAGGGTGGTTTCTACTGTGCAAGATACACTTAAAATATTTGAAGTAATACTGCATACAATTCCAACAGATTCCACTTTTCATTCAGACTAATCACAAGTCCTTCAAGATCTCTCTGGTTACAGCCATAGCAAACTTCAAGATCAAAGTACTGAATATCAGTGAATTCTGTCACAAAACCCACTGGCTCTCCAGCTGTTTCCTTGAGTAATCCAGTCTTGGGTACTACACGCTTCTGTAACGGACATCAAAAATTTCCCCTTAGACATCAAAAGACCACGTGCCAGTTCGTTAGTTTTAAACATTCATAATCGTAAAATAATGAACCTACTCCAGAGGCTGTAGTTTTGATCTTCATAGTATTAAAAGCTTGAGGAACATGTTTTGAAGGAAAAAATAAATAAGGAGATGGAAATTAAAGAAAAATGGGATATAACACAACATTGGTTTATCAAAGATACCCAATGCCAGCCTAATTTCATAGTTTATTTAATAAGGTAACCAATTTTCTAGACAAAAGCGATGAGACATGATCAATTCATGAGATGGCAGGCATACCATAGAGATGGGGCTGAATGACCTTGAAGAACATTCACTCTTGTATTCAATGGTCAATTGTGAGGTGATGTTGTAGGGACATAATTTTTTTAAAACCTACTGTGCACTGTGAGTACCTCAGCTGGAAAATACAGTAATAAAGGAGAACCTGAACAGCAGACCTATGACAAGAGCGCCACACGATACAGGTATAAAATGTGCAACTGATTCTAGGACCACTCATATCGGCTATTCCCAGCAGAGAACAAGAAAGCACTACCGAGACTGTACCGAGACCTTGTTTTTATCTCAGCAACAATATTATGGGCCATTTGGTCACCTGTGTCCAAACAAAACTGATTTAAAGTGGAACAATTACAGAAAAAGGCCAACAGGATGACTAGAGGTTGGTATGAACACAAGAATGCATGTATCAGAAGTCTACCTTAACAACAAAGATCAGAGAAGCCTGGCTTTTCTACTTTAGCTAAATGAAGGCTGACAATAAGATTGCTGTCTCTTTATACCCTAGAAAAATAAACACTGGGGATGGAATAAGAACTAAAGGTCAATACTGGCACAAATCAGCACAGGGACAAATGCAGGTAAGCTTGTCATGAATACACTTAGCCTGAAAATTAGAAGTTGATAACCATTACAGAAACCAGGAACCAGGGCAGCTCTCTAACTGGAAAAGGCAAAAAATTTAACTTTTTAGGCCAGTGTTTGACGAGTTTCTGAAGAGGACTGCATATGTTTTCCTATGAGAAAGAGGCACTAGAGCTTACGAAGAGGGCCCTTCCAGTCCTCTGCTCTTTTTTCCTTCCAAGTAATCTTGATGTTTTTACCATGGTGATATTTACAAAACAAACTTACAGAAAATCAACTCAGTGGTTTTTAAGCATTACAAATATTTGAAACCTTCAGGCTTTGAAAAACACGCACTCGTTAGCTCGGGAATGAGTCTCCCCAGTGTGAGCTGATATGCCTATGGAAATGTTCTGGTTTCATACATCTTTAAAATGCAGTTCTCAAGAAATCATTGAGAAAATTAGTTTAAACAATGACTGATTAGCCAATCTAAATATGCAACACCTAATGACAATTACTTATCAAAGTCAAGTCCCAGACTTCAGGTATTTTTCCATCAGGAAAAAGAGCTTGATTAGCTTTCAAATAGTATTTTCTTCCTATCCAGCCCCTTACATTTGAACATAGAAGGGATTTTGTTCAGAAACTTTCAAAAAAACCCAACCCACAATTGGATAAAGACCAGACATAGTCCAAAAGCTTAATGTTTCAGCAAGTAAGGAGTACATGGAAAGAAGGCATTAATGGAAACTGGTTTGGAACTCTAAGTGCAGAGGATGATATCTAGTGACTGCTATAATACTGAATCTGCACTGCCATTAAACTTAATCTTCGATATTTTTATTGCAACCTGACCCACTATGACATCTCTAAAGAAAATTACATTGTACACTACTATTTCAAGAAGTCAAACTTAGCTAGTCATCTGGGCCGTAAAATAGCAGATTACTCCATCAGGCTGGCTAAAGCAACTAGGAATAAAACTAGATTTACCAACCACATTATTTTTATTAGGAAATGTTTCAAAGCAGACATAATCCCAAAAGACCTTAGCCTCATTCCATCCAAAAATACACAACAGAGTGCAGCAAATACATGAACTGCAGTATAAGGTACAATTTGTAAACGCGAGGGAAAAAAAAACCCATGACGTGCTGTAATATATTATCCTCTCAAAGCAAAATAAATTAACGGAACATAGAAAAGAATAAAACTTCTACACACAATTCATGTATTAACAATTTAAACCTCTGTTATAAGCTCTGGCATGTGTTAATAGGAATGGCTCCATTGAATCCCTGCACATCGAGATTTAGTCTGTACTCCTTTTGCTTTCTTTGAAATTGCAGGCTAATATAGGTGTACTAAATCACAGCTAGAGAGAAAAACCCCCAGAACAGGCAAAAGGAAAGAACGGTATCTTTAACAACAGTGTTCCTGAAGAGCTCTGGTATGTTAGCACTACATGCATTTTGTTTTGGATCATAGCCACAGAACAGCTAAAGCACTGCCTCTTCTGTAATCATTCTAAATGTGGGGAACTGCTCGTAATAGTAACGGGAAAAAAGCAACGACTTTACTTGGCAATCATAACACTTCTCAGCAATTCCTTGTACCACCATGTTTTCTAACAGGTATTCATGCATACATAATATATAGGGCTTTGTAGACCTGGAATGAAGGAGAAGTGAGGGATTCGATAGCTGGAAAGGCAAGTTTTAAATTTTAAATACTGCCAAAGTAGGTTAGATGTATAGTGTGTGTTTTATCATCTAACCACGCGTTCATGTCTTTCAGTTTTAACTTTTTTTTTTTTTTTTTTTGCTAGGCAAGATGATCACCTCAGGCAGTTTGATTTAAAGGCTTTAGCCAACATAAAAATATATTTAAATTAGTCAGGCGTTTGTTACTTCCTTTTTTTTTTAAGACTAAAGTACTGCCTGTATTTTGCAAAGGTGGTTCTATTATGCTAGCTGCATCAAATGCAGAATATTAATCAGCCTGTGAAGCTCCACTAATTACATGCCATATTTAAGTACCTTAGATTTTGTTAAGTGGCACGGCCACAGATACTGTATGCATAATCTAACTCAGTTTTGAGTCATTTCCCTTTTCTTGTCTGATTTTATTCTACACAGGAAATGACAGGGTCATTTGGAAATAACTGCAGTGAAAGATCAAAAAGGAAACCTGATTGAGAACACTGTATAACTGCCTGCACTAGAGAAAAAATAAAATCCAATGAGTTTACAATCGTCGCTGTAAGATTTCTCTGGAAAACACATACTGCGGTTTCTCTAAAAGGATGTCC
Organism: Eurypyga helias; assembly: GCF_000690775.1. NCBI lineage: Eukaryota > Metazoa > Chordata > Aves > Eurypygiformes > Eurypygidae > Eurypyga > Eurypyga helias. The sequence continues at coordinate 17,061 of NW_010253972.1, forward strand.
ATTACAGCACTAAGTGCTGCTTTTATTGGTTGTCGCTGCATCTCTCTTAAAGAAGCAGGTCTTCTCATTAGCCTATTGGACCTGCATTCCGTGGGTAATACTTTCGGCACACGTGGAGCACATTTTTACCCTCTGAGCTAAAGCAAGCCATTTCACTGGAAGCAAATCATTTCAGCTGAAGCGAGTCATTTCACTGACTTGTCTCAAAGCCTGCATTTGCAAAAGGAGATAATGCTGTAATTATGGTCTTAGAACACCGCGGTCCTCATTTGGGCAAATCTGGCCATTACAATTTACAGTCTCCCATTCCAAAAGAACAGACTTCTATCGCTGGAGCTAAAAGAAAACTTTTTAGACATAAGGATCACATCCAGCTGTGGGCCACAGCGTGCCCACGTGGCTTTTTTTTTTTGGTAAGACATCGATCTACGTAGCAAGACAGCAGCCAGCCTTTCAGCACTGATTTATCGCCTACTTTCTGCACGCAGATTTCCCAGTCGATCTCCTGCCTCCTTCTGTTCCCTGAGCAGATGCCCTGCAGAGCGTGCGACTCCAGGCGCGCTCCGGCCACAGCCACACGCCCCAAAGCACACCTGCCCTGCTGACCTGTCAGAGTGGGAGCTGTTCGTCTACGGGGCTGCAGACGTAGAAGGCAATGCTCTCCTCTGTGGATAAGCATTTCTAAATATAACTAAATTGTAGCAAAAGAACTATGCTGGGTTCACCTCTCATCACATTTGAACACGTAAAGCAAGTGTAAATAATGCCATAAATTTGTATGTGTAGCTTCAACAGCTAAAACTGTTACTTATTGAAGAACAATGTATCACCCTATCAAAATAAACTCTACAGGAATATAAGTATTGATTTTCTTGGGCATTGCAGCGTGGTTGCACAAATTAAAGACTCTGCCATGGAAGTCAGAATACAAAACAGATGGATGAAACTGAACTGGTGCAGAGAAATGGCCGTAAAAGGGTTATGGCTACAAACTGTCGTGAAGGTTTTTGTGACAGCTGTAATTGGAGGTTGTACTTGTTCTTTCGATAGATCATCACCAAAGTAATACACAGAAGCACATTTCTGGCATTCCCTGGTGGACGTGGTACCTTCAGCAGAGGTGGTACTCCACAGCACACAGATTGTGCAGAGCAAACCCTCTTCTGTGGCTGGGACAGTGTACACTGATCTCAGCCATGCAGAAATGGGTCTTAAGAAAGCACAAAGACATTTCTTTTAAGTTAGTCTAAAACTGACAAAATACATTACCCTAATTTACACAAGAAATTACTTAATCATTAAAAATAATTTTACCAATTAGAGAGTGCTAACCAGACATTAATCTGATTAGCTAATGTATAAAAACAACCCTGACACAGTAATGCTGAAATCCTGCTCTACTTATGTAATGACAGTTTTGTCACTGATTTTATCACAGTTGGAATTTTAACTCTCCTTACAAATGATGAGAACAATTTCCAAATATTTGCATCCATGTCAAGAAAAGCCCACTTTATAGTATGGCTATTTAAAAGCAACACAAGAAGAAACCACCCCCCCATCATTCAGAGTCAGGCAACCAGCTTAAAGTATAAAGAAAATTTTCCAGTGCATTAACTTTAACTTCACCGTGTACTGATAAGCTAAAACATAAGTACCATCAAAAAAATCCCACTAACGTGCCACTCTGAGCAACCAGTTGCCTCCTAATATAAATTATAAACCTAAATCCTCTTCAAGGTATGGTAAAATACATCCTTAAAATGCACCGTCAGCCTAAAGGAAGGTTTATTTGATGAACTGAATATGTTCATTTGATTAAAGGCCACATCCTGCATCAATGCATTTTCCTATGTATTTTTTCACACGTAAGTTAGAATATATGACAAAGTTTACAGTCAAGCCAATTCACTATTATTTACTAAATGCTTTCAGAATGCTGAATATCCAGCTAGCTTGTTTCTTTACAGCCAGTATAATTAATTCCTGGTGGCTACGGTAGAAACAAAACTCTGTATACATGAATACATAAATCATAGAATCATAGAATGGTTTGGGTTGGGAGGGACCTTAAAGCTCATCCAGTTCCAACCCCCCTGCCATGGGCAGGGACACCTTCCACTAGACCAGGTTGCTCCAAGCCTCATCCAGCCTGGCCTTGGACACTTCCAGGGAGGGGGCATCCACAGTTTCTCTGGGCATCTTGTTCCAATGCTTCACCAGAGTCCACCAGTCCTAAATGTTAGGACTGTGGTCAGACCAGGCTCGATACACGACCTTTTCTGATTTTGATTGCTGATTTTAAATTAGAGTTAGATTCATGCATGGCTAATTCAAATTACATGCATCAACTTATAAATACATACACAAAAGTATTCCTGATTTAACACAACTAACAGCCAAGCAATGCATTTACACTTTTTTGAAATCCAAAATTAATTTTGAATATGAGGATCAAAACATCTAACTTGTATTCTCTAATCAGCCATTTTACGTTCGTAATGCAGTAATGTTGACACGAAGTTGCTTTGAGCAATATAAAACATATGCCACGGTGCATTCATTAAATAACTCTGCATAATGAGTTCCATCTATATAAATGACTTACCTCATTACTTATCACAAGTTGTTCTCTAGGACTGTGGAAGACATATTCATATAGTTCATAGTGTTTAAATAAGCTGGAAAACAAGAGAAAATAGTACTATTACAGTTGTAAATCTTTGGAAAAGTAACAATATTAAAAATTCTCTTAAAAAAAAGCACTACACTCAGCACGGTAATACTCCAAATTTTAAATATAAATGGTTGTTTAACTTCAGGCACAATATGTAGGATATTTAATTTACATGATTTACTATCAGATGGCCATAGAAAATACAGTATGATACTTAAAAACACATCTGCTTTGTCCTTATGAAATTGAACTTTGAGAAGACAAAGTTCTGCTCTGAAAAAAGTAATTCCTGAAACACTTATCACCAGGATACTTAGGCCTTTAATATCAGCAGCAGTGAACAAGAAGGAAACAAAGCCAAAACAGCTTTCAGATTCTGGGATAGGCTACCAGTCCAGGCAGCAAGTTTGATCTTGGAACACCAAAACAATAAAGAATGGAAGCATTTATTCTCTCAAGGTCATGTTTCAAAAGCAGTGTATTATTTCCTTAAAGAAAAACTAAAAAACTAGATTGACACACTGGGGGTTTGTGTATTACAACAAAAGTAACTTAAAATAGACTTTCTCAGTGGCCTAAAATATTTATCTTCCTTAAAAAATATATGGCTTTCCTTTTCACATGTTTTGAATAATTGTCCTTGTTCCCCTTCCTAATGATCAATGTTATGGCATTTGTTTAATCAAAGGTTTGGTTTGTCACAGTCCATCTGTTACAATTAGTTGTTCTCTTAAAATCATGATACAGAACTTCTGGCTTCCGTCACGTCATTTTGACGTATGATTTAAAACACAGCCCTGTGATTTCATAACAAGTCCAGATTGAAGAATGATTCCAGGAGTTTATCACACTCCTGCCTGATCTACCCAGGAAAGATACAGCAATATTCACAGGGAACATCTGTAACTGGTTCCTGTGCTTTCCGGCTAAGGGCAGGACATGGGTTCTTTTTTTAGGAGAGCCACCAACCGGGATGGCAATGGCTCTTTGCTTGGCACTTACAAGGCCACACCTGGAATGCTGAGGCCTGCTGTGAGAAGGACTTAGGACTAGATGGTCTCCAGAAGTCCCTTCCAACATCAGTTTTTCTACGGGCCTATGAAAGTACCTACTACACCCAATTTCTGAAACCATCTAGCTAATGCTAAAGATGCTGTCACAAGCTGCAGGATATCGTGCTAATGCTATGGAAGTGTGTTTACAATACCCGTGCCTGGCCACACAACCCAGCACAGGCTGCCCTTTGAGATGCGGTTTTGGGACAATTTGCTCTAACTTAAGCAGTGAAGTGCCAGCTAACATACAGCAGTGGTTCTTCCAGCCCATGTTCTTCTCCGCTCTCACAGTACAGCTTCCAGCACTTAGTCACACGCATCTGTGAAAGTTTCCAGCACATTTTTACCCGAATGGATGCAGACGTTTTTGCACATATGTACAGATGCATTTCCTAATTTGGTGAGTATTACAGCAGCCTCATGGAACATTTGGCTCTTTAAGTGCCATATAAAAGTTTTATTCTACAGTTACATTTAATTCAGTCATTCAATTACCATTAGTTAAAAACCAAATTTGTTTACCGTCTTGCATAAGAAATTTGGCTACCATAAACTACAAGTTCCCTTCCCCCAAACTTAAAACAAAAAGGCAGTCAAATAAGTTGCTACAATATTTGCCATTTCATTTGCAGTACTTCACCAAAGAACTCCTGCCATCTTTCAGTGGAGACACAGGAATTATGTTTAAACAGACTTCAGGCCTTAACCTGGAAATTACTCACACAAATTTATGAAAATGCACGTATTCCCTCATACCTACACCTATTCTCTTTTAAAATTCTAACAGGGATTATTTGAAAGAGACAAAAATATTTTAAGAACTTTGCAGACACAAGAAATAAGATATATATCTTTCAAACTGCAGAGATGGAACTTAACATTTCAAACTTTTTTTCTTTTATTTATTCCAGTGACTTGGAAAGAAGCCAGATTTACAGCACCTGAAAATAAGATCTTCCCCTTCCCCTCTAAATGTGTTATGATATTCTTTATGGATTATGTTACAGGTACAGATAATTTATAATATTCCCCAAAATATAAGTCATTACTTTTGGCATTTCTGAATTCAATTTATTTATTTTCAAGCAGAACTCTGTTCAACCTGGCACCCTTAATCCTATATCAAGGAAAGAATTCCTCCATTTAATGCTCTTTAAATCAAATAGTGTAAATTGTACCTCAGTATTTATTTTGAAACAACGGTGTAGTTTTCTTTCTTCTATCAGGCATTATATAAAATGGTTTTTTGTTTGTATCTCTAATGAACAACTAAAAGATTCTGTACCTACATTTTTAGCAATTACTAATTACTCGTGCAACTAAGGTTGTTAAGAATAGACCCTCTTATGATGTCATATGAGAATCTGAAGGTGATTAACAATGACATATTTCCCTAGCTCCACTGCTTCCTCAAAGAAAATGTCAAGAGCTATGTTGATGTGTGTTTGCCCAAGGAGACAAGATAAAAAGATGATAACTGTCACCACCACCAAACCTGAAGGTGTCATTATAGCTGCTGCACAGTTTGTGCCAGTGTGGTTAAGCATTTGTCCCCATTTCCATTATAAATCCCATGGGTTTATAGCTCATCTGTAAAATGTGATCTGAACTAAAACATGTCATACTATCTTGAGTAGAAAAAAAAAAAGTATAGACCTATCATTTAAAATTAAACAAAAGAAAAAAAAAGCAAAGAACAAGAAAAAATGTTGAAGTAATACATTAATTTGAATTGTAATAAAATTCAGTCAACCTATTTCTGACTTCATAAAGTTCAAAATACACTAGCATAAGAGGTGTGCTGATTCAGTTCTTATTTAGAAAAAAACAACCCCAACATTCAGAAGACTGAAATAATGGAATGTATGAACTGGATCTATGTGACACATGAGAGTGTCTGTGTCTCTATCCATGACCTTGCAACAGCACAGACCTGTAATAAATTGAGCAGTTTGAACACACAACCACATATTTGGTGGCCAAAATACCATGCTGCTGCAGAAGTCTTGTGGGTTGATTATATTTCTGCCCAGTGAATACTTTGGTGGTAGGAGCACCTCATCTCTTGGATGAAATTACTGAGACTGTGAAGGAATTACTGCATGGACAAGATCTCTTTCAATGGATAATTTACACAGGAGCTGTAGACATGCTATTTGGAAAGAGCATTTGTTCCAAATGAATATACAAAAGGCACAGACAGGAAGGGAGAAGTAAAAGAATGAGCAAGACATCTTAAATGCCAAGTTTCCTTTTCGTTTAAGGCTAGTACTTGGCAGGACCTTGGTTTGCCTTGACTACAGAAATCAGAGATTTAAGGAGATGTTCTCATTTTATATGGAAGAACCTTAAGTTTTTTATATTTTCCATTAAAAAGAAACAAAAGGAAAAAAAAAAAACCACCAAAAACGAGAGAGCAGGAGGAAGAGACAAACTTTATAGCTCAACTGTAAGAGAAATCACTTGTGCTGGGATTAAATACCCCATCTGAATCTGAGAACACTAAACTGGAAGGCTATCAGCCATCCTAGTATTTTTATCTGTCTTCAAGAGGAAATACTTTCCGGCATCCAAGAAAACACTCTAAAAAAAAGACCAAACCCTCTTTGATGTCTTAAACTTTTCCTAGCAAAAGAACAGTCGGAAATTTCCCAACAATCTATGACATGACAATCAGTCATGACCTTATTGCTTTTTATGCCCATCTGCCACAAAATTAGGTGAGAAAACGGGCTGAAGGGCTACAGATGTAGCACAGTCTATGGGCATACGTTACAACAGCACCCATTCCATTTTCCGCATCCTTGCCCCTGACATTCATGGGTGATGCAACAGCTTGAGAACCATTCTATCCATCATGTGCTGGAAACAGTGGGATACAAGTGCAGCCACTATGGCATTTCAGTCTGAAGGAGAAGGGTCTGTATACATTACTGTATAGTAAAGACTTTATCTGGAGAGGTGTGATTGGCTGCTATCAGAACCTTAATTTTTTTCAGATAAATAACGGAATTACTGCTGTTTGCATCTCTTTCTGTGTCTCTGTTTAAAAGCTGAGACCTGTCACGAAAACTTTTCATGTAGATACCGAACTTTTGCTAATTTTGAAATGCAACATTTTTGTGACTCATACATGACTGTAGCCTTAATTCTGTAAAGTACAAAACTTTAAACCACTTACAACACCCACTACAGCTGTCAAGGCCAGACAGATACTTATAGACAAGACCTAGGATTGACCTGGAATCTAAAAATAGAATGTTTTAACAGCAAACCAAGAATATTCTCTAAACACTACTCTCCTCTTTCCATTTTATTACCCAAAACAAAACCCAGAAGGAAGCTTTTCAGCATAATCTTACATTTTGATGCATTTCCAGTCTAAATTTATTTTGTGAACTTTGACATTTGAGGCCCGATCTTTCCTGCTAGTTTGCATATTCATTCTTCTTTTTAACGTTTTAAAATTTGGTGTGTGTGGTGTGTTGGTACAGTATGAACATACCCAATTAAATAATTTTAACTTATTTTATCCGCCAATTTCCCACCATGTTATTCAGGTAAGAAATAATGGATCCTGTCAAAATAAGTACCTGATGTTCAAGTAATCAATGATTGCTTTGGCTTCCTCAATGCTGAAGAAATTCAAGTCACCACTTCTTTCTGAATCCGTTTCTCCTATTCCAGCCATTGCTTTTCCAAGTTCTTTTAAATTGTCTCCTAAGGTCATATGTTTGTCTGCAAAGTAATCCCATGGAACAAAAATTAGGTATAAACATGACAGAGTGAGGTGGGGTTTTTGGCTCATTTTAATTATAAGACTTCTTGAAATTTAAGAAGTTACATTAGGAACCATGTAAAAACTTAAAAAGCAACAGCAGTCAAACATTTTTGTCTGGTGCCATTATTATTATCAGTAAAATGTGCATTTAAATTTCATCATAAAAATCACTGATCCACCTTCATATCATAATGATCACAACAACGAGTGTTTAAGATACTACAGCTTGGTCTCTTACTGATGCAGAGACAACCACAGGCAGAATAGTATGTAAATTTGAGATGTATAGTGTGTTTATCCTTAAAATAAATTTACTACTGCTTCTGTATTGTAGAAGATTGTTAGTCTGACCATGTCCCTTGCAATTTAAGCCAGTAATACAGTAACAGATGTTAAAAAGGGTAACAATTTTTTTTAAGTGCTTACAGTCATAATTGATTAAACATGAATATGCATAATCCCCTGCATGTATCATCAAACTTGGAGAGATTTTTGCACCCCCCAAAAAAAATAGATAATTACTTCACATTTTTACCCTGGAAATCAAAACCAAGTGCCAAACCAGCTTTGAATTAAAATCTAAATTCTTTTTGTTAAGTGCCTTGACAAAGAGGAAAATCTGAAACATACCAGTGTTTGCTGAACCTTTAAAAAAGAAAGAATTCATCTTTCTGATTTGGGTACAGTGTGTGCCATCACTGGAAACATGGTGAAATTTTAAAAAGTTTAAACTCAATTTACTTGTCCTTTTTAAGTTGAAAAAATCTAGAGTGGAAAATGGGGAAATAGCTACCAGTGATAAAACAGATTTATTTTCCTTATTGTTTTAATTCTCTACTGATCTGCTCCTTGGTTATTTGTACAGAAAACAAACTTTAAAACTCCAAAGATTCTGGTCTTTATAGTTTTGCCCTTTACTGTTACAACAATCAAAGCCCTGAAAATTTTGCCTTGTTTTTCAGTAACAGAGAGAGCACAATAAAAATAACCATAATGAAAGAAACAAGAAGAAAACAAAGAAATGCAGAGAATGTGGAGGAAATAGAACAGAATAGAGCCATGGTAAATGAGAAAGAGCAATAGAACCAGAAATACCAGGGTTTTTAGGGAAGTGAAGACACAACATCACGAGAAGTCACAACACCCAGGTCCAGTTCTGTCAGCAGCTAGCCCAAATTTTTTTTCCTCTGCACAACTGATTTTCAGTCCAACTACCTCCCTCTCTGGAAGGCGCTCTCAGTATTTCTGTGAGGTAAGGAGCACTTTACCCTCAATGTATAGAGGACGAACCAAATCACGCAAGTAATTCATCCTGGCTCCCAATCAACCAAAGCCTCCAGTTTCCAAATCTCAGTTTTCCTCTCTCCTCTACCAGCTCTAAATGCGTTTCCACTACCCTCCTTCTGTAAGTCCATTCTTCCTGCTCCATGCTATTCTTGCTATTATGGTCAAATCAGCTTAATTCTCCAGGCCGTTTGAGTCCCATATAGGAAAGGGAAAGGAAATGGCCATTAATATAGAAGACATTAGCATTTTGCTCTTAGTTGAAATGTTTGGTCTTGGAACTTGCACCAGCTCAGAACAGTAATTACAAGGAAATTCATCTCAGCCCAGGGCTACAGCATACTTTATAAGACAGATTATTCAGGGAACTTAGCTGTGAAAAATATAAGAAGTCTCCTGTAAGCATTTACAAACTGATTTTCCTTCCCTAAAAGCCATGTATCTTAGCCAAATTTGAATGGATTTTCACAGGACAGCAAAAAGCAAATTCACAACACTTGCTTGCCAAACCTTCTATCTTTACTCCAAAGCATAGGGGTATTAGAGCTGTTAAAAAATCCAAAAAGGCACAAAATAATACTTTTTTTTCCCCCACAGCCTCTGTCTACAAGCTCATTTAGCTGTTTTAGTTGTAATTTTACATATAAAAATCAATCAGAGGCAAACACTGCCATGGAAAATTTCAGCTTAAAGAGTTAAAGTTTGGCAAAGCTTTATGCAACTAAGATCACATTCCTGAGAAAGGTCAGCCAGCTTTAATAATCGGTTGTGCTACCAGCTAGTCTGGTACACATGCCTTACATACAGTCTCATAAAACTGATTTCTGACATGTTTCCATTCTTCTCCATTGTTACATTAACACAGTCAGCATATGTTAAGATACTTTCTCATTGGAGACAGGAAGGACAACTGGAATTTCAATGATCATAAAGCACGTACATATTCTGTCAAAATTCCAAGTCAGAAAGACTCTTGAATTAAATTACAATGAAAGAGTATAATAACTATTATGAGCTTGATTTTAAATATTCATCTTCTCTTTGAATGGAACCGCTGAGTCCTTTCACTCTTCCTCTGGGATGGACTTTTCTCGACATAATCACCTTCAAAGTGAATGTTAAGTAAGCATTGTGATCTCTAAAAAACAGGTTTTAGAGGATGCTGCTAACCATTTTTTCTGGCTATTTCGTTCCCACTAGACCCAAGCTACATGCTTTGTTGCAAATTTCCCCATAGCCACAGGAGCTACGGTCCTTTCACTGTCATTTTTCATCTTTGGCATTGATGCCAGCTTACTTCTCTCACCAGTCTTTAGTTACCCGATATATTTTGTGCCAGAAGTGCAGCAGTTGCCATCTAGAAAGCTGCCTGAGAGTTGACCTCCAAGGATAAAATAAATGTAATTCACCTGCTGTAATGCTACAGGATGTACTGAATATCAGCAGAGAAATGTGCCCAAGGCTACAGTAAGTCAGTCACTGAGACAGCTGGAATTGGAATTTAGGAGCTCCTTGGTCTCACTCTACTGTAATTATTATTTATTTTACCATAGCAAAGATGAGGTCTCTTCAGGACTTGGTCCTTTTGTACCACATACTGTACAAACAAAGAATGAGGGATATTCTGCTAAAAAGACTACAGTCCTCTCTAAACTAAAGTTTAACGTCTGCCAATAAGAATGAATTATTTTCAGGTACAAGGTATAGCATGCCAACATTCAAGAGGAAAATAAATCATTTTACAATTACTTGCAATTGTAAAATTACAAAAGTGACTGGAAAACAATCCAGCCTTCCACTTCAGGTATTTATTTTACAATTTTTAATTATACTTACCACTGAGGTTCTCCAACAGGAAATTTAATAGATCCATGAATCCTGAGAGCTGTATAAGACTGAAGTTCATTTCTTTAGCCCAACAAAATCCCGCAGTATAATAATCCATCAAAATAGCTTCTTTCAAAGGTGTCTTTAACTGTTTAAAATTCAGAAATTCTTCCAGCTTTCTAGAAAATATTGCAGGGTAAAATAATGAAATTAAAAAATAAATTACAGATTCCAAAGTTTAACTTAGTCTGTTAGTAATTATAACATTTAATATTATTATATTATACACATGTGTAAATATCTTCCGGGAACTTAGCTACATCAGTTCTGAGATATGATCATTTATGAGCACAGGACATATCTACTGGAAAAAGTAAACAAACACCTACAAGTTTCAACTGACACTATTTAAATGTTAAGATACGATTAATGAAATAACAAAACTAAGAGCATTACAAACCCCAGAGAAATACAGCTGAAAATCCTAGAGAAGAATCAGTGTTTGTTCTGGAAGGGGTTTGTAGGATGAAATGGAACAATTAGTCTCCACTTTCTACTGCTACTCTTTCACTCTGACTGAAATAGTTTTACAGTGCTAAAAAGGTCTTGTTTCCCTTTCAAGATTATTTTTCATGTAGCCTCTGAAGAAAAATTACCTTTGAAAATGAATGTAAATAATGTAATATAAAATTACTGAAAGTACCTAAAATATGTAGAAGTTTAAATTCTACTTTCGTAATGGTCAAGACATTTAAGAAGAGCCTCATCCTATTTTACTGGCACACTGTGGAAACGTTTCCACTTACTTTAACTTGAAAAAGTAATGAAAAAATACACTCCCTTGTAGGAGACCATGCTGCTGCTGACACATTTATGTCTACTCTATCCAAACACAGAATTAGTTATGTCTTTTATAATAACTGTAGGCTCTTTTCCACATGAAGAGAGGGGATCAGGGCTAGGACATCAGTTTGCAGTTCTTCCAGTATAGCTTCAGCCATGCCTCAGGTAGTTACGTTTTACATTAAAGCAATCCTTGGCTTCTGAACTATACTTGAAGATACAGATGCCAGTTGTGATCAGAGTTTCTAGTCCCCTGTAAGAGAGCAAAGTCTTTTTCTCCCCTCCCTGCTTCTCATTCCTTCCTAAGAAGGGCATTTATCTCAGACCTACTGATAGGCAACTATTAGTTTTTCAGGGTTTTCACCACTTAGTAGAGATACGCTGTCAAGTAAGATGAGGATTTTTTTAATTAAAGCCTCAATAGCTAAGAAAGTAAAGCATATAATCCAATCGGGTTTGTTTAAAACATGTATTCCTTTGTTCTGCATGACAAATTTGTACGGCTGTACACATGCAAGTCGGTTAAAAACACTTAACTGTGTACAGAAATAGAAGTGGAACGTGGCCAGCTGAACTTTCCAAGGTTTGAAACAGTCCATATCCTCTCTTTCTGAAGCTTCTGCCAACTCTGTGTTTTCATAATCAGAGCTTCTCAGGGATTTAGATTTTCTCTGATGCTACTAACAATGCCAGTACCCATCTTTTCAATACCCTGCAAGGCATGCCACTGACAACAGGATCTATAAATGATTGGGAAATGACGGGGCAGTTAGACTTCCCAGTTACCCTGCCTGCTGCTTCTTCTTTTGTGGAAGGTGCTCAAGTCCTACGGAGACGGAGAGCGGTATAAAACCCCACGATAGATGGGAACACAGGGCATCAGAACGCTCACACTGCATCAGATTAATTCTGACTTTCTTAACCTTAGTGGTGGCCTTCAAACTGCTCTTGTGTATGGACATGATGCACTGTGGTAAACGAACAAAACTTCAGTGCTGCTGCTGCTAAACGGCTTAGAGTGCACAAAATACCCTGTAACTATCCTCTTTTCAGTCCAGTGCTGTATATACTTAACAATCCACTTGTACAGCATGTGTGTATATATAAATACATATGTGATCAGCTGAGGCTAAGAAGGAACGTACAATTTTTCAGTGCTTTCCTTTTTAACCTTAATGAGAAAGTTTCACAATAAATCGTGTCGTTAAGCACATTTTCGTCACCAGTGAGTTGTACACTTCAGTCTCCTCTAAAATAAGGTGTTTATCAGGCATGAGAAAGCAGTAAATGAAAGAAATAATTGTTACTTGATGGGAACATATTTTTGGTTCTCTTAAAAAAAAAAATCTCAGAAATAACTTCCCCTCCCAGAACAGTGACAGAGGAACAAAATAGATTTCAGAAATAATATTTTCATCTCTATTAAGTGGTTTATGGATGCAGAGGGACAGGGTTGGATTTTTTAATTCCCCCCCCGCTCCTCCCTCCAAACTAGTCCAGTGGACCAGCCCCTTGGCTTTCAATTCACTCAGAATTTGCTAGTGGACACAAGTGCTCCTAAATAATTTGGGCATTTCTGAAAAATCCTGTCCTTAAAATATAAGTCAAGAGTCTCAGGTTGAACTCCTGGCCTCCTGAATTTAGCTGCTGTTAAGCACTAATAACAAGGGAGACTGTTGGTACAGGAAAGACAAGATGGGCTTACGTCAGAAGTCTTTGGCTGCCTCCTATTTCCCCAGTGCACCATAATGGCTACCTACTAATACCTTCCTAAGCTTTCCATCCCTTTCTGAACTTTTAAAACCTTCCTGATTTTTCAATAACACATTACAGTACAGAATCTTCCATGTTTTACCAAAAAAAGTTACCAAGTGAGGCTTATAAAAAAGCTCAGTATTGGCCTGTTCTTATTTACATTTTTGAATTCCATTTATGGCATATTTAATACTACTGTAACCTCAGAAACCATGTCAATGTGAAATATCACCAGGGAAAAAAGAGTCGAAGAAAAATCAAGAAATATAGGAAATGCAGTAAAACAAAGAGGATCTGAGAGGAACAGTATTTCTTCCTGTCTTTCATGAATCATATTAAATATCAATGATATAACTGAACAGCCAAAGACTAATGACATAACCATCAAAAAATAAATACAATAAATGGTCTACAATTTTTATTTTATTATAATATAGGTTCTAGCATTATAATCATTGCCACTTACTTTTGAACTGCTTCTACATTTTGTTCTGACAGAGTAGCAATTTGGGAAAGAGAAAGAAACGTCCGATTAATGACCTTCTTTCCACCTATGGCACCCTGATCTCTGTCTTCTTCCTACACACACATACATATACAGGAAGATAATATTAAAAGGTTAATTTTATTAAGCCAGTAACTAATCTAAATATCATTTTTATTGCAAGGAAATATGCAAGGGATTAATTCAACAAATGCCAACAGAGCTATAATTATATGGCAGCAACACAATACCCTAACACATTTTCACTAGAGAAAAGCGAGGCAGATGCATGGAAAATAGTATTTTTATCTTAAATCCATGTGGGAACATAGTGACATATTATGCGCAGCACAAGATTAAATTAACTTGTAAGTAAAAACTATAGAAATATAAAGGTGAAAAAATAATCTGTGACTCCAGGTTTGACCAACATGATACTAGATTGCACAGTAATTAAATTTTAAAGACAGTTTCTGCTTAAGATATTAAGAGTGCACATACACATTACCGAGCTATGTGCTCTCACCGTGTACTTGATTGTATTTTCAAATTTACTGTCTACACTGACTCCTTCCCTATACAAAAAAAGAGTCCAAGTTGTTTACTGCAACACAATGATGCACATACAAGGATCTGACACTACTGATTCAGGGAAGGTCTGTGGATTTGTGATACAGAAGGCAGTTCCTTACAGGCAATAAAAGGATGTACATGTTATGAGGGATGGCAAACTGAGCATGAGCCAACAAAAACTTATGCAAAATAGGAACATTTGATGATACTTTATTTAGTGCGTGTCACTGTCCAAAAACATCTGACCTAAGACTTAAGCAAGAAATCTGTGAAATGAATGAGTGGCAAAAGAAGAAAAAAAAAAAAAAAACAAAAACCCAAACCCACTATTTTGCAACGGTTTTACAATAGAATATGTAGGCAACAAAGGTGGCAAAGCACTTTGTAAATATAATGTGAGATGAGGCAGACTCTTTACAGAGGTGTATGGCAGGGGAACAAGGGTCAATGGTCACGGAACAGAACAGCTTCAAAGTGAATAGGACACAGTATTTCAGTGGGAAAGGACCTGCAATACATTAGCATGTGACAGCATAATACAAAATATTTCACTCTGAAGATAATTAAGCATTAGGACAGGTTCCCCAGGAAGGCACAAGACTCTCCACCCTTGCAGGGATTCCAGAGTGAACTGGACAAAGCTCTGGTCTGCACCCAGTGCTGGCCCAGCTCGGTGCAGGCAGCTGACCCAGCTCACGCCCCAGAGACCCCTTTCAGCCCCACGACTGTGCCGAACAGCCTGACCTGGCTCTGCACCAGGACACACAACAGCCTGGGCAGATGTGACCATCACTCACTCCAGCAGGTAACACTGCTGCACCTGCGGGACTTGGGCTTTACGGCAGCGCAGCACAGCGCACAGAATAACCTCCTTCTTGCTCACCTAGCCGGAGACAAGTAGAACATTTCCAACAGGAGGGGATTTTTGGGCCTGAGCAGCTTTGTTCTGGGCTAGTGATCAACTAACTCCCGCCCTGGTCAAGGAGAGCCCCCAAATGAAGCTACACTGCTCCCCCTGCTGCTGCCGAGCTGCAAGGTAAAGCCCTGGGACCGGCCGAGTTACAACATTCAGGCCTGATGAAACAGCAGCGAGAGCAAGAACGTGTACAAGACAGACCAGTTCTTCCCTCCTCCTCATTACGTACTGGAATACTTCCACATGTACTTTAATATGAAAAATTAATTGTTCCCAACTGTAGAGAAGTTAGTCTCACATACAATGCCTCATCATAACAGAAGGAATGAAGTCAGCAAAGGCTTCCTTCACAGAGGAGCATGACATCAGTTGCCTTTTGTTTCAATTAGCAATAATTCATGCAGTATAAAAAGAAATACTCCTACAGTCAGTAATGCTGATATAATTGAAGCTGCAGGCCCTAGCTAGGGAAAAAAAAAAAAAAAGAAAAGAGAGAATGAATAGCTCAACATGCTAATATTATACAATTAGCGAAAGATATTTTTGAATAATTAGGAAAAATATGAATACTTTCCTGAAGTGACCAGTGGTGTTAGAAACTTGTTGAACAAGAGACACTATAGAATTAATGAGAGCTGAATTAAAAGAATAACTGATACTGATGTTTTGGAAACTGAATTAATACCAGTTCATCTCTTTTCTCTCAGGATGCCCAACACATATGACACTTTACTACGTATTTTTGCACCATTATGTAAATGGCACATTACCGATCGGTCAGCCAACACCTTAGTGACCATAGTTCTTTATAAGGCAGAACGTTCCCATTTATCAGGCGTCACCCCAGACGAACTATCAGCACAGCATGAGGAATTTAGCACTGCATCAGAGAGAAAAGCGTAAGAAAATTCAAGGCGCAGTGGTTTTGTTCCCATCAAACTATCTTCCAGCTTCTCCTCTGTGGTTACAGGCCAGGTGTGAGTAAGAACAAAGACCCTTTCCCATAACGCTCTCACTCCTGCGCGGCAATCCTCCACCATGCAAGATCACAGCAGCAGCCCTGTAAATAAGGCTGCATCAGAAGTCTCTTATTTTTCCCCTCCCACTACTTGCATCTCGTGCTGTAAGGAACAGGTTAGTAGGCAAACACTTGAACATTCTAGAAAGCGACTTCTCACCCAAACTTGCAAGAATCTTATCCAAACTAATTCCTCACTGCTTCTTGAAAGGTATCAGGCAACATCCATCATGTCAGAAAAAGCCTGTCCAAAAAGGAATTTTCTCCTGCCTCCAGAATGTACCTGGCTTGCCATAGTATGAAACTTTCCAACCCGCATTATATTGTCAGGCCCAGCACACTTAACATGCTGATGCCAAGGCTCATCCCATTCTCTGAATCACAAACAGCAAGAAGGACCTCCAGGAAAATTTTCCGAAGTCTCAGTACACACTGTGGTATTACAGAAATATATAAGCTATATAAGATTACACAAATTTATTTAAAAATAACTCCAGGTGCCTTGCGCTCAGTCACCTATAATCTCTTTTGACACATTTAAAGGTCCTCTAGCATTTGAAACGCATTCTTTAACCAACTGAAGTTTGTGGTTTAAACTTAAGAGATATTCAAGCTGTTGGAACCCAGTGCTGCAGATAAGGCTCCGTAATCTGCACATCAATATCCGACAGTTTACATGGCAAGGTGAACGCTTCCCATTTCACTGTTTCATCACCAGCGTTCCTAACGACATTCCCGGCAGCAACTCCCCTCCCCTCCCCAGCGTATTCCTATCTTTGTTACTGTTCCCAATAAGGATGGGTTTGTGGCACTGCTGTCCACTACAAGCAGCACAGGTATCAGACAGTAAGATAATAATACTGTTCCAAATGACCGATGAGGAACTATGGGACAGAAAGTGCATCATTTAAAAAAATAATTAAAATTAATTTCCTCATTCAAAAAAAGTAGCAGAAGTCCATGCATCATTTGAACAATCCCGTATTTGTGGGAAGTTTCTTTTCAGGCGGAACCTGCACACACACATATGACTAAAAGCTTGTAAGTATTTTGATTGAATACTGTTTTGTGTTTTGATTGCTGTCTTTAACCACCAGGGAAAACTCAAAGAGAAGTTAGTTTATATATGTGCTGACTGATGTCAAAGGATTTACCGTTCATTTTACTGCTAACTGTAGTGACTGGCTGAGGTAATCCAAGGTGAGTTAATTCTGGTAACACTGTCCTCAAGCGCTGGGCTAAAAAAACCCCAAACCAATCCTCCCAGCAGTAGACCTAACCTACTAAAATAAAGACTACTATTAGAGAATTATTTGTTGCTGGTTTATTTTCCTTCAAAGAATTTTTGGCTGTTCTGAACGTGTAACACGTTTCTGACTGTTCAATACATTACTCCCAACGCTTTGGGCACCCCCTGTCAACAGCATCAAATCAGAATACCAAATCAGATACTCCAAATCAAAAGAATAAGGATCTTCCTTGAGTCTCTTGGCAAATGTTCACAAACCATCATGAGGCAGAAATTATTAGCAGAAAAGTGATATAGGTAAATAGCAAATGGGGGTGGGAAAGAACACCCTCTCAAAAACCCAAACCCCAAGGGAGTCATCTAGAAGAAAATGCCCCACTACCTGCAGTTCTGGTGTCCAGCGTGGCAAAACCTTGAAACACAACAATGGAAGTTAGCGGCAGTGTTCCTGAAGGAAAATAAGCTTGCCCTACGGGATGAGCCCTCCTCAGTGGCTGATGACGTTATTTATTTGCATTCGTGTGACAACACAACATCACGCTTTGCAAAATCGTGACTTTCAAAAACATACGCACAAAGGAGTAGCTTACCAGCTCCCTGAAATTATAGCCAACACCTGAATTATAAGGAACCCGAGATCCTCCTGTCCTCACTCCATCAGGGAAATTAGACTGGACTAAACTCTGCTGCCACAGCTAAATAGTTTCCAGTACCTGAGCTAGTTCATTTAAAGCTAGCTCAGCTACCTCTGTCGGAGCGATACTGCTGACAGCAGTACAGATGTACTCTGAAAGTGTTGCGTATCAGTTACAACTTCAATCAAAATGGGAATGAAAAAAAAAAAACCCAACCCACACCAGCAACACAGGCTGTTATTTGTATTATTATACGCATTTTGTTATCGAGCTGTCAAATACTTCAGCAGAAGCAGAAAATCTTGAAGCTGTCTACATAAATAGTTGAGGCAGAAGCAGAAATGCATTCGCTGTTCCTGTTTGTTTAAAAAAGCCCCACTTGTCCGCTCCCACAGTGGGAAGTTAAAATCAATAGTTGCTATTTTTAGTCACAGTATTTCTTTTGTTGTCAAACAAGTAAGGAAATAAAAATAGTAACGCTAATTTCAGCTACACTCAAGAGAGAAACATACAGATACGTCAAACGCAAAAGATGTGTGGAAGGAAAGCTTTCCGAGCACTGTTACAAACGATAGATCCTGATAGTGCCATTTTAATAACAAAGTGTGTTTCAAAAATTTCATACGGTCCAGACGTCAAGATTTATGGATGACCAAATATATGATGACATTAAGCTTTACTGATGTTTTCACAGCTGCTGACTACTTACTGTAAAAAAGCCGTTAAAAATAAAGCTGCAGCAAGACTTGCTAAGACCAAGATTTAGGTTTTCTAATATGCTTTCTGCTGAAAGTAATTACAAGTCTGAACTATTATAAAAATACTCATTTTATATCAAAAGGAATCGTCTGAAGGTTTAAGAAACAATATAATAGAGTAGCAGAACACAGTGTTCCCTATAGCTTACATATGGACCATGCAAAGCTAGATTCAGCCAAAACTGGAG
Source organism: Eurypyga helias (assembly GCF_000690775.1). Classification (NCBI taxonomy): domain Eukaryota; kingdom Metazoa; phylum Chordata; class Aves; order Eurypygiformes; family Eurypygidae; genus Eurypyga; species Eurypyga helias. Next base: position 36,104 of record NW_010253972.1, read on the forward strand.
ACTCTACAGTTTATAGAAACACACAATTCCACAGAGTTTCCAATAAAAATGAATCATAAAGGAGAGTAGGAATTGTCACAAAGGTAAGCTGTTGGGCGTAGAACAAAGTTTAATACAAAAGGAACAGAAAATACATGAAGAAAACAACTTCCGCTGCATTCCTCTAACCACTCCTTTTATAAAGTCACAAAGCAAAAATGAGGAAAATTTCAGTGGTACATTTCAAATGGATGTACAATCCACTTCTGACAGCCTGTCGTTTCCCATACAGCACACCTTGTATCCTGTTACTATGATCTAACTGACTGCCTTACCCCAGTGTCACCCTGGTTGCAACTGCCAAAATATTTAGGGAGAACACTGAGAACGCTGTGAAAAATACATATATTTTTCATAAAGCATTTAAAATACGTAATAATACATTTCACATGGAAGAGGATTGGTTTATTTAAGGAGACCTACAGGATAAGCTCTCGTGCCGACAATCGCGAGGGTAGCTTTGTGCCAACAGAGGCAACCACTGCGCTGGCTAAAAGAGGCGAATCACTTCCACGACAGCCACAGCAACTTCCCGGCCGTCCAAGACAACAAAGCACCTCAGCCGGAATAAAATTACCTCGTAGTAGCTACACCTATATAGACAGACTCGAGGGAGAAATGCTGAGCTGATGCAATGCCTCATACTTTCTTGGGAAGAATAACTTGTATTTTTTCTCTTTTCTGAATGTCAGAAATCACACCTCTGTAAACCGAGTCAAAATCACAGTGGGGGAAAAAAAAAGTAGAAAAAAAAGTAGGAGACCAAAGACAAATAAAGAAGCAAATTTAAGGAGAATGATGTGGATTTGCGAAACCCTCTGGAGCACTCTGGCTACCTAAGGCAACGAACGGTGAGAAATCCAAGCGGGATACTGCTGGAGGCAAGGCGTGAGCCTGCCCCCACCCCTGGGCGCTCTTGGAGAGGGAGCTGCACGCCTTCCCCTCGGCTGTCAGGAGTCCGGAGGTTCCTACCACCGCGAGCAAGACAAGAGGCGGCTTGCAGACGAGACCCTGTGACCGGCGGCCCGGTGGCGGTGGAAGGCAGGGGAGGCAGCAGGAGCCGCCGCGCGAAGGCCGCGGAGGGGAGTACC
>NW_010253973.1:0-1825 GCF_000690775.1 Eurypyga helias
GGGGGCGGGAGACCCTCCTCGGGAGGCAGAGGGGCTCAGGAGAGCTGCAGGGCTGCCCTCCAGCCCACCAGCAGCACGGTGGTCCTCCTGGCCCTGAAAATGGCGTGCCCCCCTGCTGCACAGTCGCACGAGGGCATTGAGACTGTTCACAAATGCCGCTGTGCGATTCTGCAGGTAGATGTCGAGGAGCTGGCTGATGGCCTCTTCATCCATCCCGAAGGAGACCAGGCTGGACATGATGATGTCCTCCACGATGTTTCCCTCCAGATGGTCGTCCCGCAACAGCTGGTCCAGCGTCAGGTTCAGCCAGAGCAGCAGGGCCTCGAGGACATCTGGGTGGTCCCAGAAGGCAGTTGGCACCGTGTGGGCCTGGAGGCTGCCCACTGGATCCCTGGGCTCCTCTCCAGCATCCCACGGTGGGAATGAGGCAGGGCTGTGGGCAGCCTGGTGGACATGGACCGACGCTGCCGTAGGTGGTGTGCGGGCACGCTCTTCAAAGGCGTCGTTCCCCTGGCCCGAGTGAATGATGGAGCTCACCCTCCTCCTGCAGAGGGGGCACTCGGGCCTGGCCTCAACCCACCGCCGGATGCAGGTGAAACAGAAGCGGTGGCAGCACGGCACCACGTAGCTGGCCTCCTCCCAGCTCTCCAGGCATATGGGACAGCGGTCGTCCAGCTCGGTGGCCATGCTGTGCGTGTGCTGCGGTGGGCTGGGGAGAGCGGGCGGTGACGGGCCGCTGCCTCTCCCTGGCGTAGCAGCAGTGGCTGTTGAGCTAGGAAAGGAAGAAAGGCCACGGTCACCGGCTGGCCTGGGAAGGGGCGGAGGAGGTACCCAGGTCCCTCAGGGATGAAACCCTCCCAGCTCCTCCCCAGGCTTCAAGTTTCCCCTGCCAGCTCACCTCTGCTGCTGCAAAGACACCTGCTGGCTACCCCGGCTGCCTGAAGCTGGCAGGGCAGGGAAGGCCTGCAATGGCTCTGGGGAGGGGCACTGGGGGCTGCAGTCAGCAACTCTCCAGGCACGACACCAGCACCAACCGGCAGCTTCGCTCAGCGCTCCCAGCCTGGCGCACTGGCTCGGCTGGAGTGAAGGCACGAGCTGGCTGGGTGAGACTGGGGGACAGGGGGTCACAGTGCATTCCTCGCAGAGGTCACAATAGGCCGTCCGTTGCCCGTGGTGTTTCCCCTGGCAACGCTGTGGCTCCAACACCTGTGTCTGGGGTTACCATGACACCACTGCCCATGCTGCCCCCCGTCTCTTGTCCGGTGCTTGCCATTGGTGTTTCATGCCAGTCCCCGGGATGTCGGCTGTGCGTTCCCAGGGCCCCATCAGGTGTCTGTGGCCGTGGGACCCACTTCTAGGCCCCTGTGGCAAAAGGGATCATTTGATGGCATCCCGTGCCTCTCTTGGAGGCTGCGAGACAGCGCCACTTGGCACAGAGCTGAGCTGAGAGGGCCGCTTTGTCCTGCTCGGAGCGCCTTGCCAGGGCAGGAGGCAGGCCCCATGGAAGGCAAAGCAGGGCAAAGAGGCCCTGTCTGAGCAGAGGGCCGGGTCCCGTGGTTCTCTCCTCAGGGCAGAGAGGCCAGCAGGGGCAGAGGGCGCACCTCCATGGCGACTGGATGAGGTCAGAGGGGGCCTGCAGGAGCACCAGGCCAGGCCCCGTGGCAGCCTGCTCAGGAGAAAGGGGTCCCGCCAGGCCATTGTACCCAAAGCAGGGCAAAGAGGCTTTGCAGGAGCAAGCAGTGTGCCAGGGCCCATGGTGCTTCAAGGTCCCCAGAAGCCTAAATCGGTATTCAGGAGCCCTGCAAGGCTGCACAGGGAATCCCAG
>NW_010253973.1:1950-2154 GCF_000690775.1 Eurypyga helias
CTGGCTTGAGGGGCCCTGCAAGAGCAGACGGGCAGGCTCCATGGCCCTCAAGTTAAAGGAAGGAAACCCCCAAAGGCCAGTGGGCCAGACCCTGTGGGACCAAACTGGGGCTTGGAAGGCATGGCAGTGTCGGTCCACGGGTGGTGAGATCCTGTGTCCTATGTTTGATTTTCGGGTGGTTTGAATTACTTATTAGCAGGAGTA
>NW_010253974.1:0-819 GCF_000690775.1 Eurypyga helias
GGGGTCGACCCCCGGCCCGACCTTTCCGGGGCCTTTTTTAAGATCTGTGTCACTCCCGCAGGGGAGGGGGGCAGAGGGTTTCTTGAGCTTTGCTGGAACACCCCCCCGGGGTTAAAAAAGACTAAAAATTGCGAGTTTCCGCCTCGCCGGGGAGAATTTTGAAGTAGGCCAATTATAGGTTGGGGGTTTTTTTTTTTTTTTTTCTCCCTCGGTGTAATGCGCGCAGGTTTCTGCTTTTATAGAGACGGATACAGGGAAACTGCGTGGGTCTGGCGATATATAAAATACACGGAATATATTTAATCTGTGAGGCACAGGAAATATAGAAAACATAACTAATAAATTAAATAGAGGCAATAAATAATATATAAAGTAAATAATGTCTAATAAATTACATATAGGCAATAGATCTAATACAAATACATAAAATACATGTAAAATAGACAATATAACATCACCGCAGTGACCGCTGCGAGTCCCGCTCCCCAAAACTACTTCCCAAAAAGCCCCAACAACCACATCCCTGCCAAGAAATCCAACCGCGTTCCCTAAAAAAAAAAAATAATCAAACCCAAACCCGGGTATAATAAAAACAAGTAGAAACTTCGCCGAGGTTTAAGTTCCCCTTCGCATCCCTCCCTCCTCCAGTTTGTCCAGTTTGGGAAATTATTTTTTCCCCTAAAAAAAGCATTTTTAGGGCCTCACGGCACCCCCAAAGCCATCAACCCCCCCGGCACGGCCGCCCTTGGCACCTACCAGCCCGCAGCGCTCCCGAAATGCAATTTTAGTTTCACAAACTCTTCCCAAATCTTTGAAATT
>NW_010253975.1:0-11753 GCF_000690775.1 Eurypyga helias
CATGGGAAAAGACTGGCACTGCAGCAAGGTGTAACATGCTAATGTGGCTTTTGTACTGCAAGCTTGTGGCCCTGTTCTGTAGTGGGGAGGTGTAATGTGCTTTTGTACTGCGAGCTTGTGGCCCTGTTCTGTAGTGGGAGTCCATGTGCCTCCCTTCTCTGAACCAGAATCAACAAGAAACTTTCATTGCAGCGAACAGTTTACAAGCAGAAAGCTTTTTCTGCTAAGTGGCTATGAAATGATCTCTTCCAGAGCTGGTGTGGAGCACTCTTGAGTGTGGGGAGGCCTCTGAGAGCCCTGGGTAGTTGCCTTGGCTCCTCTCTTGATGGCTTTGACTAAATAATACATACTTCTGTATCTCAGAGGTGATTGTAGGTGCGTACCCATAATGCTGCATAGATTAGATAAATTCACAGTGATATTTGAAGCAAAGGCTGTAGCTTGGGCTGGTATTTTAGCGATTTTTCTCCCACTGGGAAAGCAGTAAGTAGTCTTAGATTGTAAAGATGAGACTAGAAATTGAGGTCACAGTATAATATGCAAGCCTTTTTTTTTTATACCTTGTTTACTTTATGCCAGGCTAAGTATTTCATAGGAAAAGTAATTTTTTTGTGCAGTTTGTGAAATAAATAATAGAGAGATCCTGTTAAAAATGCATTGGCTGGCTTCCTTATTTTAATATTAATAAGGCAGGTTGTTACAATAAAATTAGCTCTGCATGGTGTTTGTCACTGTACTGCCAAAGCAATCGAGTCTAATGCCATGCCTTCCTGAAATGAATCCCCAGGAGAGCAGTAGTTGTGCTGTTCTGAAGCCTCTAACCAGGGAAGTTGGAGTTGAGCGGTAAATTATGGAAAATGCCTATTTTAATCTGGGAATCCCAAGTCTGCCTTTGGCCTTGCAGCTTCCTGGCTGTTTGTGAAGTGTTCTAGTGTTGTTTATACATACGTTTTCTCTGCCGTAGTGACTGATATCTTGGCTCATCATGTTTATGGACAGCTCGGCAATTGGATCCGTATGGCTTCATAGCCCAGAAACCTCTCCTGGTCGGGGCAAGACGATCTGAACCATGAAGGTCCTTAGCCAGGACTGCAGTGCCCTAGGACACAGTGCCTTTTGATTTAGGGGCAAAGGGCTGAAGGCATCTGAGAAGAGAGAGTGACATTGTAGTTGGCACAAAGGAGATAGTATTTTGTTTTGAAAAGAGGGTGAAAATGTGCCTTTAAAAGGAAAAGCCCTTTACAGACCCAGTGCCCCTGTGATTTATAGCATGCATTTATCTGAGCCACAGAACAAAGGGAAAAAACCTGTAATCTTTTGAGGCATTTTATGTGACCAAAACAGCATTTTTGTGCTTATAAATAATATGAACACTCATTATATTCAAGGCCCTGTCAACTGAGGTGATATTTAGGTTAAAACAAGCATTAGGGGGTTATTTGATCATGGTTATAGATACACTTCTGCTGAACTCTGCGTTTAAGGCTAGATTCAACTCTCTTCGTTTTACAGTTTGCATTTTTAGTTTGAGATCCAAATTAGAATTACATTCAAGCTTTGTCTGCCAACTGAATCTTTGTAAGATTTCATTGAACATGGAGGTCTGTGAAGCAGGGAAGCACATATGTTTAAACACCATCAAGGTCTATGGGTCCAAATATCTGCTTAAGTGTTTTCTCGGAAACAGTCATGTTTCAAGTAGGCTTTTTAAATTTCCACTTTAAAGAAATGTCTTCAGAATACAACTGCAAGACAACATTCTTAGCTGGTGAATACCCATTCTGAATAATCAAGTCTTTGCAGTTCTGTGTGGTTTCTACTTCTTATGAGATGGTGTAGTAAAGAGTTTGGAGGTATGGATTGTTCAAGGTATGTGCTAGCTGTAGACTGGATGGAGTTGACAGCTCAGCCCTACTTTAAGTGGTGTTGCTGGCATCAGAAGTAAAACAACCCATGTCTTCTTCCCTTTTTAATTTGCAATCTGCAGGAGTCCTAGCTGAAAACAGAGAAAGAGATCCGTTTGTAAACGTGAATGATCTCTTTGTGCAAGCGGCTGAGGGAGGTGGAATTCCCTCCATGTTCCTTGGGAAAGAGAGATGACAGAAATGTGCTTGCTTTATGCCTTTAGCCAAGGAGAAATTTCATCCAGAAGATGAGGGTGGTTGTTGGGTTTGTGTTTGGGGTTTTTTTTTCTGCAGCAGAAGGAAAGTGGGACAAGATGAGAAAAAAAAGGAAACTCTTGGCGTCTCCCTTCTTTCCAAATGACTCTAGAAAAAGGCAAAACAAGGCAAGACAGGCAGTGCAACTGTAACTGGGAGCACCTCTGTGGGCTCCTGGCCAATGTCAGCTGGATGATTGTTTCTTTTCCTCTGTCCTGAAAGGTGGGAAATGCTGGATGGAGAGAAAAAAATGTCTGGGTAAGCACAGGCCCACAATTTTTTCCCTATATAAGGCATTGATTTACAAAATGGGGTCACGGAATACAGCCTGCAGCACTTTTGGGATGACACTGGAGGAGCGAAGTCTGTTTTTTATGTTCTCTGACTTATTAGAATCTAGTCAAAATGTGATTTTTCCCATCTGGGTTGAGAACATTTTTGCTGTCTCAGGAACATTGTGTCTTCCTGGGTACAGAAAATGAAAGATGGCAGAGGAGACGGCTCACCACGTCATAGCTGAGAAGCTGATATATTTATTCCAGACTTCGGTACTTGTTTAGGCTGTTCCCAGTCCTGTATTCTCTAAGATTACAATTTCTCTCTACTGCTGCAACTTACTTCCTCTTTTGGAGATTTTTTTTTTTTCCCCCCTCTCTTTGGCCTATTTTCCTTGTATGTTCCTCACTACTGAATGATTTGAAAGTGTGGAAGCTAACCTAAACCGTTCTGGTATTCTCTTTTAGTGTGAAGATGATCGGCCTAACGGCCAGAAAGGTACAACTGAAATAGCACCTGAATACGGGCTAGAAGACAGAGTAGATGTTCGATACCTTCAGTGGTTAAGTGGGAGGCTGAGGTTCCAGTGGCGGAGTCTGCATGCTCAGCACCAAGAGCAATGCAAACTTTTGCACAAGGTAAATGATTCTTCTAACTCACCATGGCATTGTTTATTATTTAAAAGCCTTGTCAGCTAGTGCTAAATGCACAAATCGTTCCTGTTTGCTAGTTCTGCGTTTTCTGTAGATAAGAGAGATATACTCCAAATATTATATATACCTTCACCTGTCCCCAGTGGGGCAGAACCATGAGACAATGAAATATGTATGGTGTTTGTGATGTTGTTATTGTTGTGTAAAAGTCTCTTGCAGGTTGGCACATGGGTCACTCTGCAACCATCGGCTGTCTCCATTTTTCTTGGAAAGTGCTCAGTAGGAGCAGGACAGCATCATGGTCCCACAGACGAGAAGTAGTGATTCAGAACTACAAATTCATTGGAAAGGTGGATTCAAAGTATTGAGTGTGGGCGTTGAAAGTAATAGCAGCAAAATAAAATGTGGTTTAATAGGAACATCTAAAAAAAAAAAGGGAACATCTGAGCAGAACCCCAAATCTACCTGCTTTTAAATTGGGAATCAGTAGTTTTGGAATCACATTGCCAAATTTCCAGTTTTGTTCCCGTTTGTGAATGATGTTTATATGCCTGTGTGAAAACCGCAGGCATCTGGGAGCATCGTGTCTGCTTAGGATGGAAACAGCCTGCAGTCCCAAAGCTGACAGTGATGGCGGCTGCAGAGACAAATTTTGAAGAGTGGTTCTAAAAATAGTCCTAAAAGTTACTCAGTAACGTTTCCCTAGGCCCCCTTTCTCCATGCATCTTTAGGTAACTTAGATGGAGCCACTTGGTATTGTACCCAGACCCTTCACAGAAAACTGTTCTGAGACTGAGAACAATTTTGAGAAATTTCTTCTCAAAGAACACCATTTATCAGAAAGTTGTCGCAATCGGAACCAAGAGGGTTTTGAATGAAGATGCCTTCTTGGTTTTAATCCTCTGCCTGACAGAGCAGTGCTGAGCACTATAATGAGGTTACATTTTGTTCTTTACCTGAATTGATTGCTAGGGAAGATGTCTGATTGACAGCCCTGGGGAAAGATCGAGCGCTGTGCGTGCTGCATCTCAAATAACCTTTTGCTTCTCGTTGCCCACTGCGAGTGTGCTTTCCTGATCTGGGAACGAAGACAGCAATTCCCTGTAAGTGCAGGTGCACTCCTTGGCTTCTGCGCTGAGATTAGACAGCGATGCTGTCGGGAGAGGTGGCTTAGCGATGGAAAAATCAAATGAAATGATTGGCATCTTCTCCCCTTGATAAGCTACTTCTATTTAAAGTGTGCTGATTTTTATAGTAGGTGAGGCAAATATCTCCATAACTCCTCATCAGTGCTCTGATTTAGTACTTGGCAGTAACAAATCATTAGGCAGCTCCAATACCTTAGCTTGCAGTTAATGAGACCAAGGAATAATTAAGAGCAGGTCGAACCTGAAGCCTCGAGTACAGGCAGATACCCTCAGTGGGAAAGATCAAATGATGGAGAGATGTGCTGATTGGGCAACATGCTAAACCTGTTGGCAGGGGAGATGATGACCTCCTACAGGGATTGTACTTTGAAATAAACTTGGACTTTTTCTCCCTCTAACTGTCCAAGGAAATACATTTGCTAAAGCTGGGACTGTTACAGTCAGACAAATATAAGAGGCAGTTTAGTTATGCTGCGGTTGTTGGACCCTGATTTCCAGAATCAGGAAGAATAAGCAAGAGAGAATGTTTCTCTGTTCGAGTTTCCCAAAGCTGCCATCACTGGACTAAATTGAAAGCGTTACGTGGTGCTGGTGATGATTCTTACGATCAGACGATGTTCTGCGGAGGGCTGCCATCACGGATGAGTACAGAGGAAGGTAGATTGGAGCCCAGCTCCTCCATATGCGATCACACGCTGATATTATGTGTTCTCAAATACGTATGTGCAACTGTGGGAGTTCTGTTCAGAGGTGTAATAAAGTGCAGTGCTCTGATTTATGTTTCAGTCTGAATTAAACGCAGGAAAATGGAAAGGTAAAAGTGACTTTGGAAGGGACTTCATTACAGTGCCCATTAACGTTAACATTTATGGTAACACAAAATACAACATACTTATACAATTTAACAGCTGCATAAACAATAATTGATATTTCCCAACTCTCTGTAGAGAAATTCTGGCTGTGCTACTGCATTAATTTTAAAACTTTTAGGCTAGTCTGCTATGTGTTAAAAGACTGAGCTGACCCAACGTGACCTCTCTATGAACTGCTGCTTTTTTCCTATCAGCCATAAACACAGTATGCAAAAGGCTAATGAGTGTTATGTTTTCTAATTATGCTGACAGATTTACAGAGGGCTTTCTCTACAAAATTATAATTACGTCTTTTACTTGCTCTGTTTAATAACTTAACAGGTTATGTATCTCAGCTGTGGAACAGTCTTATTTACTGCTGATCAGGAGCTATAATTTTTGCCAAGTAGTGGCGACACTTCCACGTTCTGTGACTCACACAGGCTCTAAAATGCCATATTCTCTATTTGGGGCTTTCTGAGAAAAAGCACATCACACTTGGGAAAGATGTTCTTATTCAGGAGATGACTGCTTTTTCCACTCTGTATTTTTTAAGTATGGATATTGCTACTGGAAGTAAGAAGGGTATCTAGAGGATCCAGCAAGAGGCTACCAAGATAGTCAAGGACTAGCAAAGTTGGACATGGCCTCCAAGAAGAGGTTGAGGGAGTTGGGCTTGTTTGCTCTAGTGGAGAGGAGGCTGAGGGACATGTCACCTAATTGCTTCCTGCAGCTGTTTGATGGGTGGTTATAAAGGTGGGTCCATGGTCTTCTCAGCAGTACCAGAAGACAAAGGACGAGGGGCTACTGATTACAGCTTGGAAGGTTCAGGCATATTAGAAAAAGCTCCTCTGGGATGATGGGCAGCATTTGAGAAGGTCACCAGAGACACTGAATGGTCTCCATCCTCGGGGATTTCCAGGATTCACATCCACAAAGCCACCAGCTGATGTTGGCCATAGTCCTTGTTAGAGCAGGAGGTAGGACTGAAGACCTCCAAAAGTGTTCTGTTTCTATGATTTTGTGAAAAATTCTGGATCGCCTGGGCGATCAGGGACATGTAGTTTCAGGTTAGAAGTGATGACTCATGTCTTAATGAAACAGTACTGTACTGCTGAAGAAGGGGAAAGGGAGCAGTAGGAGGGAAATGTGAGGGGGAAACAGGCAAAAATAAATAGATATTCTTTCTCTAAAGTACACAGATGATAACTGAAAGTGGTTAGGTGGTCTGACTGGCTGATCCTCTGTTAGCTCTTCAGCTCCCAGAAGGCATGTTGAAGCTTATAGACGCACACATGTCCTGCTGTAGGAGGAAGACTTCCTCAGGGAAATCTTAACCTCACTGTTGCTGAGGAGTTTTGCAGCCTGAGGCTGTGAGCTGTTGAGTAACATTATAATGGCTTCCCAACATGGACGGGTTGGCTTGCTTTGAAAGCAAAGTATAGTAATACCATTATAATTCCCTCAGAATTCTCAGTGGTACATATTTACTTGATATACCTTCAAATATATGGAAACATGAAGGATAAATTACTGTGTTAAGGCATGCCATTTGGTTCCCTCTATTCTGTTTCTTCCCTTTTGTCAAGTGCCAGAGGAATATCTATCTGCCTGGTTTTTGATCCCTCTTGAATTCATAGGGGAGAGCAGCTGGTTTTAGGCTTTGAATTACCACTTTGCCTTAAATATGAGTGAGAAGCCTTGCATAGTTTCAGAAAAATGGGTAGGAGCCTGTATAGTTTAAAACTGACGTCGTTTTTAGGGTCTGTTAAATGCACTGTGCCATAATCGGCACGTGAAGAGAATGTATTAGAGTGGACTGGCTGTATCTACATATCTGATATTGTAGTAAGAGTAAAGGATGAGGACAAAGTCTTGATCTCTGAGTAACGGAGGGCAGAGACTGGTCCTGGGTGATTACCTCATTGTCAGTAATTTATGCGTGAGCTAAACCGCAGTTGTTAGATGCCTCTGTATCTTTGCATGAAGAATCTACCACCTTATTCTGTAAATTAATACACTGGTTAACTCTGTGTTATTTACCTTGAGATAGTTGGTTTGAAAATCTTTGCTTTTTCCTAAAGTGAAATTGCCATTAGATCTCAGTAGCACGTTCTTTAATGCAGTAGAAGTTCTTCCTCTTGTGCAAGCGTGTGAGCTATAAACCAAGCCCCCTTCTCATCTTCTCTTGGGTGGATGAGACAAGCTGATCTCCCTGCAGGGTGTCTAAGCTCAAGGGCGTTTAGGAATTGGTGCTGGGAACTCACCAGAAATGGTGCCCTGTGGAGGCTGTGCCCGTGCTGTCATGCGAAGGTTAGTGTGAGGTTAAATCAGGCCTGCCTCCTCCTCAGTCCATTCCAGCGCCACACAGCAACACATGCTCTCTCTCACCCTCTCACCTGCTGCTTTTACCTTGGTAGTTTCCCTCTTTAAGCCTTCTTTCATCTTCAGTGTGTGGTGGTTATCAGTAACAGAATGCAAAAATACAAATGCTGTAATATTTCAGTTTTATGAAGACTGGATTATTCCAGTATCCATCTAGTCTGGTCTCAGGGGAACACCTTTATTCCTCTGATGCTACAGCTTTAGAGTATTTGTTTTGGGCTTTAGCCAGGGATGCTGCTGCAACACAGAATCATAGAATCTTTTAGGTTGGAAAAGACCTTTAAGAACCTCAACTCCAACTGTTAACCTGATGCTGCTGATAGCACCGCTAAACCACGTCCCTAAGCACCTCGTCCTTTCGAAGAGGGGCTGAAAGTCATCCCTGGCGCTGGAGGCCTACAGGTTTGGCAGCCAGTTATGCAAGAATGCAGCAGGGAGAGGAGTGGCAAGTAGAAAGGAAGAACATTGTGTGGGGAGGTGCTCTTTTATTTTTAAACTCCCATAGCTCTGCACATGTGACAGATGGTTGTCACCAGAAGTGAGTCTTGGGGAAGGAACGCTAAAATATTCTGAAGTTTCAGGGAAGGGTTGATAATTACCCAGTGCCTGTCAACTTTAAAATAGTTGTCAATACCCAAGTGTATGATAAAGTTCATATTAGAATAAAGGAAGAAAAGCAGGAAACGTTCTCTGTCTTCTGGCAGAAATATTAATGAAATATGAGCGATTGTCTGACAAATGTGCACTGCTATCTTGTTTGGCAGCTGCAGTTATTACAGTAACAAAGGGATCAGCTCTGAATAGGAGGAATTGCTTTTTATTGTTCCCTTGACTAACTTGGGAAGCTTCTTCGTCAAGTAATTGATGATACCGTCACCCGCGCAGCTGGGACAAGGTCTCGGAGAGCGAAAGCCTGTAATATATAGCAGCAAAAGTGAGACTTACTGTAAGTAGGTAGTATTTTCTGCTTTAAAGGAAGAACTGAAAAGTTATGCTGAGGGTATCCTTTACCTCTGTGGAGACTTGGGCTGTCTGTGTAAACGGGTTTTCCTTTCATGCTAAGCACAAGAGCGTGGGTAGTCTAAGGATAAAGACTTTAAGAAAGGATGAAGAGAGAAATCTTCCCGTTCCACTGTGGTGGCAGCAGTAGCAATTGCTGCGTGTGGTTCTGGAAACAATACCAGGCGGACTGTTCTGTGCGAGGATTGCGGTGCGTGATCATCAGTTCCTGCAGGCTGTTTGTATTGGTGGTGGTCGTTATGTTGGTACATGTCCGTTGGGAATGGGCTTGTAACCACTGGTTCACACCGCTGTTCCAACCCATGCAGCCATTCGATGGTAGGTGATATGTTAATGATCTGGTCCTTGTACTGATGCATGTGTTCTGATCTAATCTGTTCCAGATACATTTGTTCACCAGTGGCTGTCATATGGACCAGATCCTTGGACACTTTTCTGTCATAGAAACAGATCTCGTTAGACAACCGGAGAACTACAAGCAGGTAATGCTTCTCCTGTGATTCTGGGATGCTTCGTATGCTTTACAGAAACCTTGTCCAGCAGAAGACTGCACTCCTTGTAACATGTTTTTAACTTGGTTCCCACCAGAAATAAGGACTTATATATCGAATTGTCAGTTTCCTCACAACTTGTATTCACCACATGGTTTCTTCCCGTTTGATAGAACATAGACACAAAAGTGTTAGCTAAGTTTTGTGAAAACTGGTGGATAGGGAGTGGGGAGGGACCTGACTGAAAGTGCCACTGAAGAAAAGGCTTGTAGAAAAAACATTCTGGATCAGTTGGCTGACTGCTGTTGCAGATTACCAGTAACCACCTCTGGGCCAGCCAGGCAGAGCGTTTGCCTGTGACCTTGTCCTGAGCAGGCTGTCGGTGGGAATGTGGAGAGAGCTGATCCCTCTGTCCACGAGAGCCAAAGCACATCTGATGCTAGCATTCATTACTTCCAGAAATTATGCAGCCTTTTTGGATGGTAGCAAGAGGCTTTGTATTGAGAAGGATTTTAGAAGCACAGAATGGTTGAGGTTGGAAGGGAACTCTGAAAGCTCCCTACTCAAGCGGAGTCACCTAGAGCAAGGCTGCTCGTGATTGTGTCCAGGTGACTTTCGCCCATCTCCAAGGATGGGGACTCCATGGCTCTCCTGAGAGACCTGCTCCATGCTCAGTCATCCTCACAGTAAAAAAGTGTTTCCTTTTATGTTCAGACAGAGCCTCCTAGGACAACATCGTTTTTGCTAGTATACTGCTTTACCCTTAACTATATATTTCTGTTGCTCTCAAATACTCAGTTACCATAGATGTTTAAGTTTATTATTTGAAGTAGTACAATTCACTTGAGTACAAGATAATACATTTGTTTTACAAATCAGTTTGTAAAAGTTCATTCTAAGAGAAACTGAAAGAAAATTGAAATTTTCAGCTCAGCCCTAACAAATTCAATATTTGGCAAGTTTCTTCAGTCTGTCGAAATCTGTTTACACAAAGAAGATGTTCTTTCTGCTGCTGCCTTAAGAACAGAAGTGGGCATTGTAAATACCGCACACAAAGAAATTCAGAAAAGTAGACCTGAAGATGGGAGATAGTTCAAACCCCCTAAAGTAAAGTGCACGATAATCTTTCATTACGAGCATTCCTTGGGTGAATGGTTTACATCCAGCCTCTTGATAAGGTTCAGCTGCTTTCAGAATGTTTTCCTGGAAAATTATTGTTTTTCTAGAGCAAGCGGCTAAGTCAGCTTGAGATTTCTTTTTCACTTCACAGCCCCGCTCCTACGGTTTGCTCAGCTGCTCAGAACACACAGCAGCACAGTCCTCTGAAGCCTCTACTTTAGAGTATTTCAGAGTTTAGTGAATGTCCAGAAAGGCCTGGTGGGCTGGTACTAGAAACTTCCAGGCTGTGTGGAAGGACTTTGCCGCTACCTTTTTCCAAATATGTTACCCTGATTATGTCACTGACCTATTACAGTAAAGCATCATCAGACTCTAATGAAGCCTATTTGGTTTTGACTGCACTGTTAATGAATCATTCCACGAGTTTTGTCTTGCACCCTGCTCCCTTTCCTGGATGTCTGCTTCAGGTGTGCTGTTCAGTGGAGGCTGGGGATAAGATGGAAAGAATCTTTTTGTAATTTAAACACTGTGGTTAGGTAAAGTGCTATAGTCAAGAAGGTTTAGTGGGCAGCTATGCTGCTTAGTGGAGTCTTCATTCCACCCTTCCCAGGCTTAAACAGCAACTCTGTGAAACAAGGGAAACCCCTTCAAAACAAGGGTGATCACTGAGAGGGACAGACAGGGAAGGAGAAGATGTTTTCTTCAAATCAACTGTCAGTGGCCACAGTCTCCGTCTCCAGTTTCTGTACTGGTACAATCCCAAACAGGCTCTGGCTCCAGTGCATGTGTGTTGGTAATCTTTTCTTACCACAGAATAATTAAGGTTGGAAAAGTCCTATAAGATCATCTACTCCAACCATCAGCCCAACCCTACCATACCCGCTAGACCATGTCCTCAAGCACCACGTTTACATGTTCCTTGAACACCTCCAGGGGTGGTGACTCCACCACTTCCATCGGCAGCCTGTTTCAATGCCTGACCACTATTTCAGTAAAGAAGCTTTTTCTTATATCTAATCTAAGCCTCCCCTGGCACAACTTGAGGCCATTTCCTCATTATGTCGCTGCTTGGACTGGTCTAAAATTGGAATTGCTTGTCAGCATAATCAGTTGTGAAATTCTTCATCTTTCAAATCCCTCAATCAAACAGCCAAGAAAAGGGGTTCTTTAAGCCACTCCCTCTTGCCCAGGAGGACCCAGGGAACTACAGGCCAGGCAGTCTCACCTCTGTGCCCAACCAGAGCATGGAGCAGATCCTCCTGGAAGCTATGCTATGAAACATGGAAGATAAGGAGGTGATTGGTGACAGTCACCATGGCTTCACCAAGGGCAGATCGTGCCTGACAATTTTGGTGGCCTTCTAAAATGGGGTTACAGCGTTGGTGGGTCAGGGGAGAGCAACTGACCTCATCATCTACCTCGACTTGTGCAAAGAATTTGACGCTGTCCGCAGGACATCCTTGTCTCTAAATTGGAAACACACGGATTTGACAGATGAACCACTCGGTGGATAAGGAACTGGCTGGATAGTCGCACTCAGAACGATCAAGGGCTCCATGTCCAAGTGGAGAGCAGTGACGAACAGCGTTCCTCAGGGGTTGGTGTTGGGACTGGGGCTGCTTAACATCTTCATTAGCAACATGGACGGTGG
>NW_010253976.1:0-522 GCF_000690775.1 Eurypyga helias
AGCACAGGGCAGTCAGCCTGGAGACACGCAGCGGAGACGCGTTCTGAGCGACTGGCACCCCAAGGAGCCCCCAGGTTACGGGCCCAGCAGCCGGTGATGACTCAAGAGCCTCCAAGTCCCACTCCCTGGTTCTGGGGTTATCAAACGCTAATATAACTCGCTTTCCCTCCCCCGAGTGGCAGAAGGCCTGAGAGCCAAGTGTGCAGCACACGAGCTGCCTCCTGCCAGGGAGGAGCGGCCTCCACAGAGCTCGGGGGCCCTTGCCCAGGGCTTGTGCAGCCCGGGGAGAGCCGGGGACAGAGCCCGCCCCGGCAGGGCTCCCAGCTGGGGCAGCTGCCCCATCTTCCCTGTGGGTCTCAGGCTGCAGGCAGAGCCGGGCTCTGCCTGTCTGCTGTGGGCGTGGGTGGGATGTGCCACCTCTGCCTCGGGCTCTGGCATTTCGGGAAGCCCTGCCCAGACCCGTGGTTCTGCCTGGGCTACTCGGGGCCCTCATCTTCCCGCTGCTCCCGCCACAGCCTTCGC
>NW_010253976.1:594-1768 GCF_000690775.1 Eurypyga helias
CACTTGCCTCTTTGGGGGTCCTGTATCCATCCCGGAGGAAGCGGCAGCAGCCATAGCGCCCCTGGAAGGGAGGAAAAGAGGTGCTGAGCAGGAGGCACAGCGGGAGACGCCTTGTAACGGCAGTGCAGAGGCACGGGGGAGTCTCCTCCAGACCAATACCCCCCACTCGCTCACCCGGTGCTCAGGCACCACGCAGGACCGTTTTATGCACACCCCCCGCCACAGGTCAGACTGGGAGAGAACGTGCCCCAGCACCCCCTCCCCAAGCGTGTTTTTGGGGAGAAAAGGGCTACAGCAGTTTGGACGGCAGTGGTCTCCTGGAAGAGCGAGACAGCCACTCACCTGCAGCTTCGTGATGATCTCCTGCTTGGTGATCTCCACCAGCTCGCTGTCCTCCACAGCGAACGCCGGGTAGGAGATGACCGAGAGCACGCTGGCATCCACCTCCTTCGACGTGGAGGCCCTGGGCAGCATCGAGTGGAGGATGGACTGGGCGAAGGGGAAGGAAGGGTGGGCAGGCTGCCAGGCCAGGATCACTCCCGCTGCAGCCCCAGCAGTTCCTCCTGCAACAGTACGAAGCCCCCGCGGGTCTCACCTGGCAGTGCTGCACCTCATCCGACAGCACTCGGATCACAGACTGTGGGCCTCCCTTGGCTCCAAAGAGATCCAGCTCATCCAGTGCCTCCAGGGCAGCCTGCAAGCAGGGCGAGACCCAAAGCAGCAAGTCCTCCACCACACTGCTCACCCGCAAGAGCTCTCTGCCCATGTCAGCCCCTCGGCGTAAGATGCTGCCCAGATTCAAAGCCCGCTGCGGCTGCAGAGCCCCCCTGATTGGAACATGACCGCATCTCCACGGCCACAGGTAGCCAGACATCAACAGGGCCACACACCCCGATTCATCTCTCACTCCCGGTTCAGGCAAACTCAGGCAAGAGGGGCAGACTTTTGTCCCAGCACATGTGGAGAGAGGTTTTCCTACGCAGAAACCTGTCACTGTACGGGGCACGAGGCTCAACAGCCCAACCTGCCCAGCCTTCCCTGTGAAGCAGCAGCACAGGGGCACCTGTGCCCCCCAGCACCTGCCCAGCACCCCCCAGCTCACCTTGGCCATGCCGACGGAGCTGGCATTCAGCTCGGTGATGCCCTGGTTCGTCTTGTTCCACCCCCCCCCCAT